>NC_133335.1:220704363-220746863 GCF_042186555.1 Aquarana catesbeiana
AATGTGCAGCAAATTACAACTCAACACTGTCACACATTTGTGGCAAGTTATCCTTGCTATCTAAGTTGATTGCACCCCTATTTATCTTCGTACATACCCCCCCCCCTCCACCCACCAGTACCCTCAGATGCCCCCTCCCTTGTGCCCCATATGTACCCCCAGCCTGTGTCTGTATTCCCCAGTGTGCCCCCTAGTGTACTCCAATGCTCTCTGCACCCCTATCTGTGTCTTTATCATCCTCATACCTCCTCCTTGTCCCTATTTCATTCTTCTACACTTTTGTGTATAGGAACATTTTGTATTTTTCTTGAAATAGTATTTATAAATCTGAAAAATCATTGACCTGTATATACAGCGAGGAAAAAAGTGAATCTGATCCCCCTGGCTGATTTTGTAATGTTTGCCCACACGAAAAAATGATCCGTCTAAAGTTTTAATGGTCGGTTTATTTTTACAGTGAGAGACAGAATAACAACAAAAATATTAAGAAAAAAGCTTTTCAAAAAAGTTATAAGATGATTTGCATTTTAATGAGTAAAATAAGTATTTGATCTCCTATCAATCGGCAAGATTTCTGGCCTCCCAGGTGTCTTTCTATACAGGTAACAGGCTGAGATTAGGAGCACTCTCTTAAGCACTTCCATACCAGGCCTATTCTGGCACTTCTCTCCTACATGTAAAAAATCATCATTTTTTTTGCTAGAAAATTACTCAGAACCCCCAAACATTATATATGTTTTTTTTTAGCAGACACCCTGCGGGAATAAAATGGCAGTCATTGCAACTTTTTATCTCGCACGGTATTTGCGCAATAATTTTTCAAACGCCTTTTTTTTGCAAAGAAAACGGTTTCATGAATTAAAAAATAACAAAACAGTAAAGTTAGCCCAATTTTTTTTATATAATGTGAAAGATGATGTTACGCCCGAGTAAATAGATACCTAACATGTCATGCTTGAAAATTGCACACACTCATGGAATGGCACCAAACTTCGTTACTTTAAAATCTCCATAGGCGACGCTTTAAAATTTTTTTACAGGTTACCAGTTTAGAGTTACAGAGGAGGTCTAGTTGCTAGAATTGTTGCACATGCTCTAACGCATGCGGCGATACCTCACATGTGTGGTTTGAACAGCGTTTACATATGTGGGGCGGGACTTGGGTGTGCGTTCGCTTCTGAGTGCGAGCTGCCGGGGACAGGGGTGTTTTAAAATTTTTTATTTTTATTTTACTTATTTTTTTTTTTTTTTTTTTCACTTTTTTTTACATTTTTATTTTTTTGATCACTTTTATTCCTATTACAAGGAATGTAAACATCCCTTGTAATAGGAATCTATTGTGACAGGTCCTCTTTATGGAGAGATTGCAGGGTCAGTAAGACCTCACATCTCTCCTCCAGGCTGGAAAGCATGAGATCGGGTGAAAAAAAATTCACCGATCTCATGCTGACAGCCCGCGATCGTGGCTTTGTTGACATCCGGGAACCCGGGGTGTGACGTCATAACAACGCGCCCGGGGCCTCCGACGGTCATAGAGATGACAGGTGACCATCTGGTCACCAGACATCTCTATCGTAGTCATCCGGTGCCGGCCGATTCTTTCTCCGCGGCCCACCCCGATGGCATGGGAGAGTCCAGAGAAGCACCGGGATCGCGGCGGGAGGGGGAGAACGTCCCCTCCCGCCGCCTATAAGAAGGATCAAGCGGCGGAACTGTCACTATGATCGTTCTTATGGTGCACAGAATCGCCGGCTGGAAATAATGATATCTGAATGATGCCTCTAGCTGCAGGCATCATTCAGATATCACCGCACAAAGTCAAGGACGTCATTTGACTATGTGCGGTAGGGAAGTGGTTTTTAAAGGGAGTGCTCCTAATCTCAGCTTGTTACCTGTATAAAAGACACCTGTCCACAGAAGCAATCAATCAGATTCCAATCTCCTCCACCACGGCCCATTACCAAAGAGAGCTGCCCAAGGATGTCAGGAAGAAGATTGTAGACCTACACAAGGCTGGAATTGGCTACAATACCATCGCCAAGAAGCTTGGTGAGAGGGGTGACAGCAGTTGGTGCGATTATTCGCAGATGGAAGAAAACGCAAAATAACTGTCACTCTCCCTCGGTCTGGAGCTCCATGCAAGATCTCTCCTCGTGGAGTTTCAATGATGATGAGAACGGTGAGGAATCAGCCCAGAACTACACGGGAGAATCTTATCAATGATCTCAAGGCAGCTGGGACACCATAGTCACCAAGAAAACAATTGGTAACACACTACGTCATGAAGGACTGAAATCCTGCCAGCACCCCCGCAAGGTCCCCTTACTCAAGAAAGCACATGTAGAGGCCCGTCTGAAATTTGCTAATGAACATCTGAATGATTCAGAGGAGAACTGGGTGAAAGTGTTGTGGTCAGATGAGACCAAAATCGAGCTCTTTGGCATCAACTCAACTCGCTGTGTTTGGAGGAGGGAGTAATGCTGCCTGACACCCAAGAACACCATCTCCACCGTCAAACATGGAGGTGGATACATTATGCTTTGGGGAAGTATTTCTGCTAAGGGGGACAGGACAACTTCACCGCATCAAAGAGACAATGGACGGGGAAATGTACCATCAAATCTTGGGTGAGAACCTCCTTCCCTCAACCAGGGCATTGACAATGGGTCATGGATGAGTATTCCAGCATGACAATGACCCAAAACACACGGCCAAAGCAACAAAAGGATCAAGAAGAAGCACATTAAGGTCCTGGAGTGGCCTAGCCAGTCTCCAGACCTTAATCCCATAGAAAATATGTGGAGGGAGCTGAAGGTTCGAGTTACCAAACGTCAGCCTTGAAACCTTAATGACTTGGAGAGGATCTGCAAAGGAAGAGTGGGAAAAAATCCCTCTTGAGAAGTGTGCAAACCTGGTGGCCAACTACAAGAAACGTCAAGGGTTTTTCCAGCAAGTACTAAGTCATGTTTTGCGAAGGGGTCAAATATTTATTTCACTCATTAAAATGCAAATCAATTTATGACTTTTTTAAAATGTGTTTTTCCTGGATATTTTTGTTGTTATTCTGTCTCTCACTCTTAAAATAAACCGACCATTAAAATTATAGACTGATCATTTCTTTGTCAGTGGGTAGATGGAGCCCTGATTGTCTCCCCGCTCCTCCCAGCATTGGACTTTATACCTTTGTATACGGAGCCGCCTCCCTCCTTACCATGTCATAGCTGAACCAGGGAAAAAAAAAAAATCTATGATGCACAAACTCAGCAGATATATTTATCTGAGTCTCCCGTTAATATGGATCTATTACCTGTCAGTTCAGGGTTCTGTGGCTTTTCCCTTGTAACTGTCCTGTTTGCTGGACAGCTTTGCCTGGATAACTGTCCACTTCCCATAGCAGGCCAGGCTGTCAAGTAAAAAATGACAGTTAACCCGCTTCAATACCGTGCCAATTCTGACACTTTGCTCCTACATGTAAAAATCAATCATTTTTTTTGCTAGAAAATTACATAGAACCCCCCAAAACATTATATATGTTTTTTTTAGCAAAGACCCTAGAGAATACAATGGCGGTTGTTTCAACTTTTTATCTCACACAGTATTTGCGCAGGAATTTTTCGAACGCGGTTTTTTGGGGAAAAAAACTGTTTTGTGTTTAAAAAAAAAAAAACCGTAAAGTTAGCCCAATGTTTTTGCATTTTGTGAAAGATGAAGTTACGCCGAGTAAATAGATACCTAACATGTCACGCTTCAAAATTGCACACGCGCTCGTGGAATGGCGCCAATGTTCGGGTTAGCTTAAAAAATCCCCCTAGGCGACGCTTGAAATTTTTTTACTGGTTACATGTTTTGAGTTACAGAGGAGGTCTAGGGGCCAAAATTATTGCTCTCAGCTCCAACGTTCGCTGCGCGATACCTCACATGTATGGTTTGAACACCATTTTCATATGTGGGGCGGGACTTAGGTATGCGTTCGCTTCTGCGTGCGAGCACACGGGGACAGCGGGCGCTTTAAAAATTTTTTTTTTTTTTTTTTATTGTATTTTGACACTTTTTTGATAAAAAAAAAAAAAAAAATTGATCACTTTTATTCCTATTACAAGGAATGTAAACATCCCTTGTAATAGCAATATAACATGACAGGTGCTCTTAATAGTGAGATATGGGGTCAGTAAGACGCCCATATCTCACCACTAGGCTGGGAAGCCTGAAATAAAAAAAATAAATAAAACGATCGCCACTTCCAAGCCGAAGCGGCGCCGTTTTTTTGAATGGAGAGGGCCGGGGCGTCGCGCCCCGGGCCTCCGACGATCATAGAGACTCCTCGGGGACCCATCTGGTCCGCCGGAAATCTCTATGATCTACATCCGGCGCCGGCAGATCCACTCCTCCGCCTCACCGATCGTAATGGTGAGTCGGAGCAGGCACCGGAGGGCGGCGGGAGGGGGGGGGGGGGGAACGTCCCCCTTCTCGCCACCCATAGGAACGATCAAGCGGTGGAACGGCCGCTATGATCGTTCCTATGGTGTAGAGATTCGCCGGCTGAAACCAGCAATATCTGAATGATATCTGTAACTACAGGCATCATTCAGATATACCTGCTCAAAGCCAAGGACATCATATGATGTCCTTGGTATTGAAGTGG
Organism: Aquarana catesbeiana; assembly: GCF_042186555.1. Lineage (NCBI taxonomy): Eukaryota > Metazoa > Chordata > Amphibia > Anura > Ranidae > Aquarana > Aquarana catesbeiana. Next base: position 220,709,006 of record NC_133335.1, read on the forward strand.
TTAAAGGAAAAGCCATAGAACAATACATGGGAGGATTCCAACACTCAGCTTTTATTTATAATGTTTTAAATCTTTTTTTTTTTCCCGCAAATAAAAAAAGAAAGGGCTGTTCTTTTTTTATTTTATTTTTTATATAAGGCTGTTCCTTAGGGCCAGTTCACATCACATGCAGGCCAGAGCATTTTTTTTTTCATCAGCATAGTAGGTTATATGGCTTCCAGTGGCATAGTTCACACCAGTGTGGTCAGTTCCAGTGCGGTCCGGATCCAGAAAAAAAAAACCATGCAGCATTTTTCCTGCACTGAACTGTAATGGAATGCGGTAAAACGCTAACAAAAAAACACACAGGAATGCACCAAAACGCACATGTCCCCATTTAGGGCCGGTTCATACCATGCCCACACATGAATCGCACAGGAACAAGCTGCGTGTTCTTGTGCAATTCACATATGGTTCTGTGTGCTGCGATTTCAGCCCCTTCATTTTGAATGGAGGCGGAGGCAATTAGGGGTGGAGAGCTTCTGTTTGAGCAGAAAATGAGGGACAAAAAGCTCAGTTTTCAGTGAATTTCTATGCTGAGCGTTTCCCCCCTATCACATCTGAGCTACCTATGTGACTATAGAGTCACACATGTGGGTGTATATACAGTGGTAAATGACAGCCCAACTCCCTCCCTCCTCCTCCTCTTCCATGCTTAATAAACAGCTAAACACAATGGGATACTACATGTAGATTAATGGAGGCTTCGCCTCCCTCTTATTCTAAGACACAGACTGGAGGGGTGTGACACAGCCTGTGACTGGTAGAAATCCGCCCACACCATGTTATATTCAAAAAATAATAAAGAGAGTTAACTACGAGCCAGGCCTTCTCATCCAACATCAGTGCCTGACCTCACAAATGCAACCTAAACTAAACCTTGTGGACAGCCTTCCCAGACAAGTTGAGGCTGTTTTAGCTGCAAAGGGTGGGCCAACTCAATATTGAACCCTACGGACTAAGACTGGGATACCATTAAAGTTCATGTGCGTGTAAAGGCAGGCATCCAAATACTTTTGGTAATATAGTGTGTATGTGTATACATATATACAGTATCTCACAAAAGTGAGTACACCCCCTCACATAACTTTGTAGTGAGTGTACAGCTTGTATAACAGTGTAAATTTGCTGTCCCCTCAAAATAACTCAACACACAGCCATTGATGTCTAAACCGCTGGCAACAAAAGAGAGTACACCCCTAAGTGAAAATGTCCAAATTGGGGCCAATTAGGCATTTTCCCTCCCCGGTGTCATGTGACTCGTTAGTGTTACAAGGTCTCAGGTGTGAATGGGGAGCAGGTGTGTTAAATTTGGTGTTATCACTCTCACTCTCCTCTCTCATACTGGTCACTGGAAGTTCAACATATCACCTCATGGCAAAGATCTCTCTGAGGATCTGAAGAAAAGAATTGTTGCTCTACATAAAGATGGCCTAGGCTATAAGAAGATTGCCAAGACCCTGAAACTGAGCTGCAGCACGGTGGCCAAGACCATACAGCGGTTTAACAGGACAGGTTCCACTCAGAACAGGCCTCGCCATGGTTGACCAAAGAAGTTGAGGTCACGTGCTCAGCGTCATATCCAGAGGTTGTCTTTGGGAAATAGACGTATGAGTGCTGCCAGCATTGCTGCAGAGGTTGAAGGGGTGGGGGGTCAGCCTGTCAGTGCTCAGACCATACGCCGCACACTGCATCAAATTGGTCTGCATGGCTGTCATCCCAGAAGGAAGCCTCTTCTAAAGATGATGCACAAGAAAGCCCGCAAACAGTTTGCTGAAGACAAGCAGACTAAGGACATGGATTACTGGAACCATGTCCTGTGGTCTGATGAGACCAAGATAAACTTATTTGGTTCAGATGGTGTCAAGCGTGTGTGGCGGCAACCAGGTGAGGAGGACAAAGACAAGTGTGTCTTGTCTACAGTCAAGCATGGTGGTGGGAGTGTCATGGTCTGGGGAGCTACAGTTCATTGAGGGAACCATGAATGCCAACATGTACTGTGACATACTGAAGCAGAGCATGATCCCCTCCCTTCAGAGACTGGGCCGCAGGGCAGTATTCCAACATGATAACGACCCCAAACACACCTCCAAGACTACCACTGCCTTGCTAAAGAAGCTGAGGGTAAAGGTGATGGACTGGCCAAGCATGTCTCCAGACCTAAACCCTATTGAGCATCTGTGGGACATCCTCAAATGGAAGGTGGAGGAGCACAAGGTCTCTAACATCCACCAGCTCTGTGATGTCGTCATGGAGGAGTGGAAGAGGACTCCAGTGACAACCTGTGAAGCTCTGGTGAACTCCATGCCCAAGAGGGTTATGGCAGTGCTGGAAAATAATGGTGGCCACACAAAATATTGACACTTTGGGCCCAATTTGGACATTTTCACTTAGGGGTGTACTCACTTTTGTTGCCAGAGGTTTAGACATTAATGGCTGTGTGTTGAGTTATTTTGAGAGGACAGCAGATTTACACTGTTATACAAGCTGTACACTCACTACTTTACATTGTAGACAAGTGTCATTTCTTCAGTGTTGTCACATGAAAAGATAGAAGAAAATATTTACAAAAATGTGAGGGGTGTACTTACTTTTGTGAGATACTGTAATTATATATATATATCACACACCCATACATACTTTTTTTTATATAATTGACAACAATAGTGAGTACTTTTGTGAGATATTGAAGTATAATAATCTTGAATAGCTGATGGTAAGGAGTCCAATCCATGATCTTCTATATTTTGCATTGCCGATATTTGTAGCAATCCTCCATATTCTAACAATGTAGAAAACTGGAATGACCCATTAAATGTAATTCCATTTGTACATCTAAGTCTTCGCCTCATTTATTAATAAATCATTTTGATCGGAGAACAATTGAATAGAACAGAACACCGTCTATTGTCACGGGTCTCCTCTCCATTGTGGTTCAGCTGTTGTTTTGGAGTTATTTTTAGCAGAATATAGATAGTTCAGAGAGGTAACCAGCCACACACACACAGTGACTATTCCGGGTATTACTTGTAAGATCAGCAGATCTGCCTTAAGAACAAAAAGCAAGGCTCCTGGCTGTGTTGCTCGTGCCTTTGTATGTATATATAAGCACACACAGGATACTGCATGCTGCCGTCTGATACACACACTCTGCTGACTCAGCATGACTCGCCTGCTCAGCACTTCTTCCCCTCCCAGCTTATTTTTAAAGTTAGGTTCCCCCCCGGGGGATTGTTATTGGTGAGCGTCCTCTGTTAGGGAAAGTCCTCATTAGTGGAAGTGGCTCACCAGGACTCGGGTCATATGGACGGCACTAGGTGAGCGCAGAGAAGTATTTGTGAAGTGAGTTCTGTGTCTGTCATTCTCACACATTGACTGCTCTCTTGTCTCTCTAGTTTGCTGACACACGGTTCCCAGGGCATGACGACTCTCATCAGCAAGGGAAACAGCAAAGCTCTGAAGGTAAGAGGAGTATGGCCGCAAAGGTTGGCGGAATGTCTGGTTTTGGTCACCAGTGTTTAGAAGCTGTCAGAATGACAGCATGCATTTAAAGTGTATGTAAACATAAGAACAAACTTGTCATATGTTACAGCTTACCAGTCCTTCCATGTGGTGGTTGCAATTTTGTTTTCTAGGCTATTTGTTCACCTGGTGATCCTGCCAGTAACACACTTCCTATCATAGCGTGACAACGCTTGCTTACCATGCTGTATCTATGGAGGAGCAGCATTGTCACCCAAGGACAGGAAGTATTTAAAGGCTAAAGAACACCTCCCTCTTCTTCCTCTCTAGGCTATTTGTTCACCTGGTGATCCTGCCAATAACACACTTCCTATCCTCGGGTGACAAATCTTGCTTACCATGCTGTATCTATGGAGGAGCAGCATTGTCACCCAAGGACAGGAAGTATTTGAAGGCTAAAGAACACCTCCCTCTTCTTCCTCTCCATAACATTGAAGGAGGTATTCTGTAGTCCTCAGAGAATACTGGGAAGTATGTTGACTGATAACTGCCAGTAGAGCTAGAGAGAGCACAGGAAGTTATCACCTAACAAAATTTCTGTCAGGATCCACTGGCATACTTAAGGGGCTCGGGGGGTACGGGTTCAGCCCACTCCAGGTGACGGCCAGCGGGCCAACCAACAATTTTTTTTGTGTTTTGCAGTGCAACAGCTGTTGGCAGAAGCAGTGCTGTGGTGCTAGTATTATAGGCACTGCAGCACCACTTCTGCCTGTCTGACAGCGACGGTTCAGAGCCAAGGAGAGGCTCTTCCTCAGTTACAGTCACATGACACTCTAAACTGCCACTGCATCTGGTAAGAGGAGGGAGATTAGCATTAAGCGGAGTCTGTACTAAGAAGTTAAGCTGGGTGGGGGTGAAGTCTGTACTAGAAGGGTGTCTGCATTGGGAGGTTCGTACTGGGGGGGGGGTCTGTACTGAGGGAGATTGTATACTGGGGAGGGGGGGTACACTAAAGGGTTAGGTTGGGAGGGGGAGTCTATACTGGGGAGGGGGGAACTGTGCTAAAGGGTTAAGTTGGGAGCGGGGTGTCTGTACTTTAGAGGAGGAAACTGTGCTAAAGGGTTATGTGGGGAAGGGGTGTATATACTTAGGGGGTCAAGTGGTGTCTGTACTGGGGAGGGTCTGTACTGAAGGGTTAGGCTGGGAGGGAGATATGTACTGGGGGCGTCTGTACTGAAGGGTTAGGCTGGGAGGGGGAAATCTTTGCTGTGGGATTAGGATGGGTGGGAGTGTCTGTAATAGGGAAGTAGGGTCCTATACTGAGGGGTTAGGCTGGAAGGGGGGGTGGAGGGGGGTCTGTACTAAGGAGTTAGGCTAGGGGGGACTCTGTATTTGGGAGGCTGGTCGAAGGGGGTATTCTGAACTGAGGGGTTAGGCTGGAAAGTGGGGGGGAGGGGGGTTTGCACTTAGGGGTTAGACTGGAAGAGGGGGGCTTGTACTGAGGGGTTAGACTGGGGACTGTACTGAGCTGTTGGGCTGGCAGGGGGGTTCAGAGCTGTAGGGGAAGATCTGTACTGGGGGGAGAAGGGGATGATGTGAAAGGGGCAATTTTTGCTTGTATTCTGTGCAGCGGCCTGTGCATTAGGCACTCCTGAGAGTGTGTGTACAAGTACATATGTGTGTTGTGTATACAGTAGGTAGGCTCAAGTTATATTCCCCCATGACTAAGCTCCAAGGGGTGGAGCCAAATGCATTGGGGGCATGGCCTGGTTGGAGTCCAGGCTGAGGTTGCCACACACACCCCAAGGATGTCATGGATGTGCGGTCATAGGGAGTCTCTCTCTTAACTTTGAGCCATTGCAGGAGCCGGGATGAGCTCCCTCCTGAACCAGCACTCCCAGCGGTGGATGTCATAGAACTTGCACCCCCTCCTATAGAGCCTGAGCGGCACACGAAGCAGATCTTGGGTCTCAGGTTGTATTTAACCATTGCCCTTTAAGCTCCTTCAACTGTTAGATCAATTTAGCCACACCCACAATTTGGTATGGCACACACCAGTTTGTTCCTTTATTTAGTTTCTTTTTGGGTTTATATGTTGTGGCAACACTTGCTCGTCCCGGCTCAGAGTGAAGATAAAGTCTCCCTATGGCCGCACATCCATGACATCCTTGGAGGGTGTGTGTGTGGCAACCTCTGTCTGATGCATTGTGGTGCCCTTCATTGTCAATGGCACCACAAGACATTGTACAGTAAAGTGCAATGTATGACACCACACATACCAAGTTCCTAACACAAAGTTTATAACAGTGAAAAAATGGGTCCCTAGTGGCTACATACGAGTGGCCCTTATGCATTATGCTGGTTAAGTTTGACTCCATCTGTTTTGCACGCAGGTGAAAAGAGAGCCGGGGGAAAATGGCACGAGTCTCACCGATGAAGAACTGGTCACCATGTCTGTGCGGGAGCTGAACCAACATCTCCGCGGCCTATCCAAAGACGAAATCATCCAGCTGAAGCAGCGGCGGCGCACGCTGAAGAACAGAGGCTATGCCGCCAGCTGCCGAGTGAAACGCGTCACCCAGAAGGAGGAGCTGGAGAAGCAGAAGGTGGAGCTGCAGCAGGAGGTGGAGAAGCTAGCCTCGGAGAACGCCAGCATGCGACTGGAACTGGACTCCCTTCGCTCAAAGTACGAAGCTCTTCAGAACTTTGCCAGGACTGTCGCCCGCAGCCCTATTACTCCTTCAAGAGGACCAATAACGCCTGGAGTCAGGCCCCTCATCCCCGGCAAAGTGGCCGCCACAAGCGTCATTACCATAGTCAAATCTAAGACAGAGGCGCAGTCTTAGGGGTGTGAGAAACCTGGATCCCCTGCCCCTCCTCCTTCACCATCTGTTCCCAAAGCACAAGTACCCAAAGATTACCGTAACATAAGAGGAGGAGCATTAGTACGTGATGTTCAGGAGGCTCCATAACATCAGAGTGAATTGGTTTGGGTTCTGTGGCAGGGAACATAGGTTGTCCACATCTGAGTATCCACAGTTAAGGGGAGGTGACACTTGGTGACAGGGTCTCCCCATGCCTCATTCGACCCATCATCTAAGCACTCTGACCCTCAGCCATTATGAAGACAAGAGGAGAGGCTACAAAGCCATCAACATCTTCCAGCTTTGGTTCCCTTGTTGGAACATTCACTGGTCCTCATGTACAAAAGTGTCTGGCAAAAAAAATGCCCATGCTGCTTATGAAAGCCAATCAGATTTCTTGTTTCAGTCTCCCATAGAATGAAAGATAATTGGTTGCCATGAAAAAAAAAAAGTGGACTGTCAACTTTTACCTGAAACCGTGAAGCTAGCTGCTATGGTTTTTTCTTTAGTTTTCATGCACATACCCTTGTGGGGTTGAAGGATGCAACTGAAGCTAAAGAGGACCTGTAACAGCCAGATGCCATCTTTTAGATGAACTAGGAAGTCTGTTTTTGCATCAGATTTAAAATTTAACCATTCAGCCCTTGGCAAGTGTTAAGGGCTGGAGGAGAACACGCTTCAACCATCCAAATTTTAGTGGTCATTGTAAATAATCACCTGATTGGTTGGTTGCCAAGGGCCAGAGTTCAGTTCTCAACAAGTGATGGGAGATGGAGGAGCGTTTGCTGCTCTTGGCAGCCAACCCAATTCCAGTTACCATTGTAAAAGAGCACCTGATTGGTTGCCATGGGCCAGAGTTTAGCCTTCAACAAGGGATAGCAGTTGGAGGAACATTTGCAGCTCTTGGCAACCAATGAAATTCCAGTTGCCATTGTAAAGGAGCACCTGATTGGTTGCCATGGGCCAGAGTTTAGTTTTCAACAAGGGATAGGAGATGGAGGAACATTTGCAGCTCTTGGCAACGAATCAAATTCCAGTTGTCATTGTAATAGATGGGAGATGAAGGAACGTTTGCTGCTCTTGGCAACCAATCAGATTCCATTTGTCGTTGTAAAGGAACCCATGATTAGTTGCTATGGGCCAGAGTTCTGTTCTCAGAAAGTGATGAGAGCTGAATGTGCTGCTTTTGGCCACCAAATTTAATTTTTTGTTGTAACGGAGCACCCGATTGGTTGCCATGAGTTCAGCCTTCGGAAGTTATGAGAGTTGGGTGGAGAGTATGCATTTCTTGGCAACCAATTAGATTTCAGCTATCATTGTAAAGGAGCACCTGATTGGTTGACATGGGCCAGAGTTTAGAGTTGGAGGAAAGTATGCTGCACTAGACAACCAATCCAATTTTAGTTGTCATTAAAATGGAGCACCTGTTTGCTATGGGCCAGAACTGGTTTCATGGTGGGTCATTAGGCTGCAAAGCCTCCTCATAATTAGGTTCTCCCACACTTATATATCCTACCGATAGCATTTCTTCATATTCCCCCATTAAATTTTACAGTACCCTCCATTCCGGTCAGCATCTGATGCCAGCTCTGCCTTGGGCAACCAATACCCGCATCTTAATCCCATTGGTTGACCTTTTTTTCCTGGACACTTTTGAACATGGCCGTGTTATATGTGCTCAGTTTCCCATGCTGTCCAGCTGTCAGGGTCTCTATCAGTGTATAGTGTGACGTAAGATTGTAGCACTCGTTGTGGGTCAGTGTGTGTGTAGTTGAATCGTGACGTATGCAGTGCTGTGGCCCGGTCTACGACGTGACGTCTGGTGGTCCTTTGCTTGTCTGTGGAATCGTGACTGACAACTTCCGGAGTGTCTGTGTGCAGGTTTTCCTCTTAGTCTATACACGTGCGTGCCGTGTACTTTGTGATCTGAGACTATGCTGCTCTTTTTTCGGGGTCGTTGTGTAATTTCGTGCCGTGAGATTATACAGCTTCTGGATTGGTATGTTGTTCCCGTGATGTCCGTACGTGTCCCATCGTGGTCCGTGTGCAGTTTTGACGTGGGTTCCTCTTGCTGTGGGTGTTTTTTTTTTTTTTTATAATGTGTTGGAGGCATTTTGACGTCCGGTGGTGTCTTTGTGCCAATGATAGATTGCAAGATCTGTTGATCGTAGGAGGCTTTTTAAAAATGCATTATTGCTCACAACATTTGGGTACATGAAGCTATCTTGACTCAGTCGTTTATGAAGCTTGCATGATGCGCCAGCATCTAAGGGCACCAGGACTTTAGTAGCAAACATAACGCTGCAGATGAGGGTTGGGGGAGGGGAAGCTGCACTCGGTTCTTCCAATTAAGATGTGCAATTACCATAACAGAACTAGGAGTTTAGGTTCTAGAAGTTATGAAGACTTTACAGTACATCGATCGAAATTTGGATGGCTCAGCAGGGACTGGCCGAATTTCAATCCATGTATGGGAGGTGTGGTTATACAGAAGTTGATTGGTAGATCAACTTCTGTACAACTGCCCTGTTGGATTTTTACTGCTTGATTAGCGCTGCCAGCTATAGCCAGCAGTGCTGATCAGTGTATTCTGATGGCAGGGGAGGATCTCAGCTCAGTGGAGAGGATTCCCCTATCCACCTTCAATGTGTGGATGGGGAGAATCTGGACAGTTTTTTTTCCATTCATCCCATTGGTCGAATGAAAAAAACTGAATCATCTATTGGCTGCTTAAGGCTACACTGGCTCAGCTGCTACTATTCAGCATTTTTAGAGGATCCATATGTGTGACACCCACAACCTAGTTGCCTATGAGCTGCTATGCATGTGTGTAGGACCCGTGGATAAGGGGGTACCACCGGTCCTCCTGTACGGGGCCCAGGCAGCTTGGTGAATAAGGTGTGAGCAGGGAGGGTGATTGGCACAGCCGGGGGGAGGGGGGGATCCGTTACAGGGACCGATCGCCTGTATGGAACTCTCTGCAGCAGCTGGCTTCTTCTCCTCTCCCTCCGGGCTCGTGCAGAGAAAGCCATACAGGGGATCGGTTCCAGTAATCCCCTCCTGCCGTACCAATCGCCCCCCCTTTGCACCATACATTTTCCCCTTGCTGCCCAGGCCCCCGTGTCCCCCCCCCCCCCCACTTTCATCGTGGTGCCGAGTTTCTTCCTCTCCTTCCCACTGGCAGCTGCAAGGACACAATCAGATCCTTCAGGATGGAGAATGTGGTAAGGATCCAATAAATATGTCACATTTACCAGTCCCTTGCTTTCCTGGATGAACACAATGAGCGATCAGTACCGATCACTTACTGTGTACATTCATATCTGAAGCATAGTAAACTGTGTTTATTTTGCGGGGGGCATTGGCTGAGAGCGCTGATCAGCTGCCGATCAGCAGCCCTTTTTCGGTCATGCCCCTTCAACACCTTAGACCAGGAGTCTTAAACTGGCGGACCTCCAGCTTTTGCGAAACTACAAGTCCCATCATGCCTCTGCCTGTGGGAGTCATGCTTGTAACTGTCAGCCTTGCAATGCCTCCTGGGACTTGTAGTTTTGCAACAACTAGAGGGCCGCCAGTTTTAGACCCCCTGCCTTAGACTCTGTCGTACGCCTGGGCCAAATGTCGTCCGATTTTTATTGATATTCGGCCCGTGTGTAAGGCTCTTTAGGCTCGGTTCACACTACTGTGATGCAAAATTGATTTGATTTGCAGTGCAATTATGTAGTGCAACTTTCGTTGCATTTTGGATGTGGCCTGCATATTCAATGGGGCCAAATCGCACTGTAAATTGCACCAAAGCAGCAACGGACCCTTTCCCAAAGTCGCATCGTAACTGCGCTGCATTGATGTAAGCAAAGTTATTTCCATTGTCATGCGATTCAAGTTGCATCTGGATTCGCATCAGTGTGAACCAGGCCCAAAGGATACTTGTGATGAGGGGGGTGTGGCTGTTCATCAGCTCTGCCGTCACAGGCATCGCATACGCTATGCACAGCCAAAGTGACGTTGCCTTGTGGCCATCTTGGTACACCCCGCAGTCGTCCGCAGTAAGCCTAGAGTTAGAAGTCGGCAAGCGGACATCTTTATACACCCATCGGAGCCTTGCTTTTTACAGTTATTTTTAACAATAAACTCAGCTTATATAGTGAAATGTAGTATTTAGAAGCTCGTCACACTGTTTTGATGTTGAATTTTAAAAGCAGCCATGTTCGGTCACATCAGCAAACCTGTGAGATCAGCAGGCTTTTGCCGCTGCTTTTATAATTCAGCATCAAAACAGTGTGATGGACTTTACTGTTAAAAATAACTGTAAAAAGCAAGACTCCGGTGGGTGTATAAAGATGTCCGCTTGCCGACTTCTAACTCTAGGCTTAATGCGGATGAGTGCGGGTGTACCAAGATGGCCACGAGGCAACATCACTTTGGCTGTGCATCGTGTATGCGCAGTAGGCCTGGGTAGCGGCTTTGTGATGGGTAGCGGCTATCTGATAGAACATAGGCACCCATAGTGGCTTAGGATTTCGCAGGCTGCCTCGGAGCGGTGTGTACTCTGTATGCTTTTCAAAGGGCTTCGACCAATCTTTCTGTGCAGAATATAGTGTATGCAAAATGACAGGTACACTTTGATCCAAGAGTTAAAACCACATCACTGCTTTGTGCATATATATATATATATATATATATATACATACGGTATAATGTTTCTTTTTGAGATGAAGGCGGACATTGCATTTTCGTTGAAAGGTCTGAATTGACTCTGTTAGGGCAGCCTGCACGAGTAAAGGGGGCGGGGCTTAAAATGCTCAAAATACACCAGAACCCTTCAGACCAGTGCCTTGCCACTCCCATGATCCTCCTGTGCAGCGTAATGTCTTCTACACGACAATAGACTGATCTTACTTGACTTTTGCGCAGTTCGCACGGAAAGCAGCATATCTTATGTGCACTGAACCTTCCATCCTCTTCCAGCCATCTCTGACTTTCAGGATGGTGACACATTCCCTTGTTTACTAGTTTACTATCCGGTCAGCTGTCAGAACTGCCTCTTCTGTTTTCTGATTGGCTGCCTAAAGTAACGGGCAGCCAAAACAGCCAGTTACAGAAGGGTAGGAGATTTTATTTGAACTCGACTGGAGGAATGTGCAGCTCAATGGAAGATCCCTTTAAATTGTTGAGTTTTTGTGACTTTTTTTTTTTTTTTTTTTACTTGCTGCTGCTCTGGTATTCACCATTTTTATTGTATTTAATGATGAATTTTTTTTTCATTCAATGTGACAGTTGCTTGTGTGGCAGACCCACGTGTCTGTTTTTAGTTACCTCTGGGCTTCAAAAAAAGGAGACATTATCTTAAATGGCAACTCCAACTAAACAGGAAATACTGAAAGTACATAGGAACTGTTTTATATGCCAAAAAGAGTTTTAGAGTAATGCAAATACTCTTCAATTTCCTCCCCACCCCCATCTGTTATAGGGAGAGTGACCACTATACTCAGGACCTGCAAGCTGTGCAGACTTAGTGCCACTGCCCCGCCTACGTTTGCCCCTCTTTGGACCATTGGTATGCACAGGTGATGCCAATCGTGATATATATATATATATATATATATATATATATATATATATATATATATATATATCTATATATAGATATAGATCTATCTATCTATCTACATATAGAGAGAGAGAGAGATCTATATATATTTCTATATATATAGATCTCTATATATATAGAGATCTCTCTCTCTCTCTCTCTCTCTCTCTCTATCTAAGTCTATATCTATGTGTATATATATATATATACAGAGCCTATAAAAAGTATTTACGCCCCTGAAAGTTTTTACTTTTTTTTTACTTTTTTTTTTTCATAGAACGTTCACTGTGGATTTATTTATTTTTTGACTAATAGTGAGAAATTGTCAATTTTCGAAGGATCTGTGCACGGGGATTAATCGCAGTGAAAAAACACAGGCTAGCGTATTGCATAAGTGTTCACCCCCTTCTGGTCATTATTTAGAAAAGCCTTTTCCAAATCCAGCCACAGGTTCTCTATTGAGTTCAGATCTGGCCGTTTACTCGGCCATTCCAAGACATTAGCAATGTTATTTTTAAAGCATATCTAAACCCAAAAGACAAAAATGTAATATATTGAAGCTTACCAGGCTTGGATGTGATGTTTGCATTGTGTTTTTTTTTTTTTTTACCAGTGACAGACTTCCTGCCCTGGGTGACAACGCTCACCCATCGTACTGTATCTGTGGAGCAATAGTGTTGTCACCCCAGGTTGCTCTCCTGATTTGGACTACAAACACCTCCCCCTCTCCTAATCCCATGTTGGGGTGTTCTGTAGTTTACAGGAAAGAACCGGGAAGGCTGATAACAATGTTTGAGATCTCAGTTCAGCTCACAGGAAGTGATGGGCATTGGATTTCTGGTTTGATCAAAGGATATTTTCTGTACTTGCAGAAAATCTTCTTAGCCTGGAAAAACTAAAAAAGAGGACTACAGAACCCCACCCCTCCAGGTTAGGGAGAAAAGCAGAGGGGGAAATGGAACTTGGACTGAAAAATAGAAAAGGAATGTCGCCGCCACTAAGGGCTTGTAAGCTGAAACATATTACATTTCTGTTCTTGGGTTTAGATCAGTGGCCTCCAAACTGGCCTCTGGGGGACAGATGTAGCTCTTTGCTTGTCTTTATCTGACCCTTGGGGCACTATTCATTCAACTGACACCAACAATGGGGCACTATTCCTTCCACTGACACCAACAATGGGGCTCTATTCCTTCCACTGACACCAACAATGGGGCATAATTCCTGTCACTGATACCAATAGGACACTAGGACACTATTCCTTCCAATGACACCAACAATGGGGCATATTCCTGTCACTGATACCAATAGGGCACTATTCCTCCCAATGACACCAACAATGGGGCACTATTCCTTCCACTGACACCAATGATGGGGCACTATTCTTCCCACTGACACCAACAATGGGGCACTATTTCTCCCATTGACACCAACAATGGGACACTATTTCTCCTACTGACACCAATGATGGGGCACTATTTCTACAACTAACACCAACAATGGGACACTATTTCTCCCATTGACACCAACAATGGGACACTATTTCTCCTACTGACACCAATGATGGGGTACTATTCCTTCCACTGACACCAATGATGGGACATTATTCCTTCCACTGACACCAATGATGGCGCACTATACCTTCCCCTAATACCAAGGATGGGGCACTATTCCTTCCACTGACACCAACAGTGGGGCACTATTCATCCCACTGACACCAATGATGGGGCATCCTTTTACTCCCATTGACGCCACAGCATTTTCTACACCCATTGGCAACAGTCCGGCCCCCTCAATGTCTGAAGGACAGTAAACGGGCCCTTTATTTAGCAAGTTTGGAGATCTCTGGTTTAGATAATCCTTTAAAGTGCACTTGTGTTGTTTTGGCTTTATGCCTGGGGTCCGACATAAAAGAAAATCCACTGTGATTTGATGTTCTATAATAAAGGGGCAAATACTTTCCATAGGCCATTTTATATATATAGATCTATATATAGAGATATAGATATATCTATATCTATATATCTATATAGATCTATATATATATATATATATATATATATATATATATATATAGATCTATATAGATCTATATATATATATATATAGATATAGATATAGCTATATATCTATATCTATACATAGATATAGATATATAGCTATATCTATATATATATATATATATATATATATCTCATTGTATATGGATTTAAAATTAAAACTTTAGTTTTGCAAAAGAGACACTGTCACTCTGCCCAGCCACATTCCCTGGTCACCTCCCCGCTGCAGATGTCATGGCATCCACCATGTGACAGTGTTCAGGCCTGGTGATTGGCCGCACAGGCCCACATGTAGGAGAGGTCCTGTGCTACCCCATAGCCGTAACGCCCCCCTGTACTAGAAGGGCTGTAGCAGAGGTGAGGGATTGTGGCTGGGTAGGTATACATGCCATGGGGAGTGGGTTATGTGCAGACAGTGTCTCTTTAAGATATCCCATCCACTTTATATGTTGAGATAGACCTGCTTGTGCACTTATCTCTCAGATTGAGTACTAAGGCTACTTTCACACTGGGGTGGTGGGTGCGTCGGCGGTAAAGCGCTGCATTTTTTAGCGGCGCTTTACCGTCAATTTCGCGGCGCTATTCGGCCACTAGCGGGGCGCTTTTACCCCCCGCTAGCGGCCGAGAAAGGGTTAAAACCACCGCAAGGCGCTGCTGCAGCAGCGCTATACCGGCGGTATAGCCGCGCTGCCCCATTCATTTCAATGGGCAGGAGCGGTGGAGGAGCGTTACACACACCGCTCCTTCACCGCTCCAAAGATGCTGCTAGCAGGACTTTTTTTACTGTCCTGCTAGCGCACCGCTCCAGTGTGAAAGCCCTCGGAGCTTTCACATTGGAGAGACCGCAGCGGCTCTTTCAGGGCGCTTTGCAGGCGCTATTTTTAGCATTATAGTGCCTGCAAAGCGCCCCAGTGTGAAAGGGGTCTTAATTGGAATAAGAGACATTGGATTTATTGCATCCCAGTAATCTTGCAGAGATAAAACTCCCAGTGCCGTGAACATAATCCCACGTTTGGGATGCCATATTCCATACCTTAGCAGTCTTCTGAGAGAGGCATTGAATTAAAGTAGAAAGAAAGGTTAAAATACCCCCGTTTTAAACATTGCCTCCCCACTGCTGTTATACTTTCTGCATACACTGTCTTACACACGTATTCATTTCAATGGAAATCATCTTCCGAGTGGTCACATGACTGCAAAGCTCCAGGGAGTATGTCTACCTGTGCAGTCCCTGCAAAGGGGCTCCTTAGGTCTCGGGTGGTTAAGCTGTGGTTTTACCCTCCCTGCCCAAACTAGGCCATGCGGCTATAACATGCTGCAGCCATGATGCTTTGCTTCAGCAAAAATGAAATGGCATGTTGCATTTGGCAGGAATTAGCACTGCTGAATGCAACCCATCCAAGTAAATTGGGCTGCGCCACAACTGCGTGCAATGAATACGGCAGCAGAGCAGTGGGTTAAACAGGTGGTGAGGAGGTGATATATCGCCTCCTCGCTGCCTGTCAAATGCAGTCCACCGCGGAGAGAGGTGGCAGTGTGAGCGAGCTCCTAAAGTTGTGATGTCATCCAACCAGTGTCCATTGCACTAAGGCAGGGATATGCAGTTAGCGGACCTCCACCTGTTGTAAAACTACAAGTCCCATCATGCCTCTGCCTCTGGGTGTCATGCTTGTGGCTATCAGAGTCTTGCTATGCCTCATGGGACTTGGAGTTCTGCAATAGCTGGAGGCCTGCTAATTGCATATCCCTGCTCTAAGGCATTGTTGACCAAGAATGAACTAAGGCCTACCAGCTGCGTTGGCAGACACAACCAATGGAGTTTTGCGGTCATGTGACTGCTTGAAAAACGACTGTAAATCTTAATGGAAATACCTTTTTTTTAACAGCAGTGGGAAGGCAATATTTAAAAAGTTGCTTATTTTATCCTTTCCTTCTATTTTAATTCAATGGTAGGAGGGCAAGAACTCTGTCTACTTTTGTTGAGGTTTCAAGGAAAAGAAATACAATTTTTTGACACAAAAATTGTCATAAAACATCAGCTGGATAAATGTACCAAACATTTGTGCAGGCTGGATGATTTTTTCCCTGTATTTTCTGTAATAGATTAATTCCTTTGATCGTCAGCTCCATCTACTGGCCATAATGTGGTATCTCTTCAGAAAACTGTACTTCATTTTGGCCACTAGGGGGCTGACAATCATAGGAATTAATACATTACAGTAAATACAGGGAAATGTCAGCCCAATATGTGTGTGACATTCGTCCAATGAATATCTTAGAAATAGACCCTTTATAAAATAGTAGCTGCTGATAGAAATGGAAGATGCATTTTTAATAACTATTATGACAACATGGCTTGTGTAACAGTTATATACAGAAAGTATTTAGGAGATTTCCTTTTGTGGGTGAATGGGGAAGCGTTATATAGACGACATTTAATTTAGTCTCTGACAGTTCCTTAGAGATAGAGGAGTCTGGATATTGTGAGACTTTCTGCATTCCATTGCGTTATGCTATATTTTGGATCCTCAGTAAAACACTTCTGCCTGTTCGGTACGCTGCGTCCCTGCGGGGCTCAGTTTGCAGTAGGCTGTTATTACTCACCTTTCCGAAAGTCCATAGACTTTATTATAAAGCTGAATTCCAGGTAAGGCAATTTGTACATAGAGCCATTGGTCCAGCTTGGTGCCCTACCTATGGGATCCTACAGTAGCGATACCTTCTACAGTGATTTCCAGCTTCCAGGGAGATCCCATAGGTGTGGTACAAACAGGAGCAGACTGACAACTCATGGGGCCCCTGGGCAATAGGAGATTATGGGGCCCCCAGGCAATAGATTATGGGGCCACACAGTATACAGACATACACATACAGTATACACACATAGACACACAATATACACACACATAGACACACAATATACACACACAGTATACACACACAGTATACACATACACACACTGAAAAGGTACTGGAGAGGCGGGGCAGCTATAATCTTGGGATTTAAAAGAAAAACACAGATTTTTACATACTGTCCCTAGTTTTATTGAGGCTGGCAAACCTGATGGGGCCCCTTAGTGGCATGTGGCCCTCGGGCAATGCCCGAGTGCCCGAATGGTCAGTCCGCCCCTGGGTACAAACATGCTGGACGATTGTAACTATGTAAAAGAAAATTGCTTTACTTCAAATACATCTTTTAGCAGCCAATCAGAACTCCTCTTCCTTTTGCTCAGACTCCTCTGATTGGTTGCTCTGGGTTAATGCACACCATTGCTATTTGCACTATGTTATACGTAAGCCTCTGTGTCTCCAAGAGTGCGTCTTCAGCCACTGGTACAAGTCGTATCACAGAACATATGCTAGTACTTATTGCTAAATTATTGTAGCATCGGCATCTGTAGATATCTCAAGAAGTGTATATGATGTTAATTTATTCCTGTATATTTGGGAGTACTCGCGCCCAGCACAGGGATGGTTTTAAAGGGTCACAACTGATCTGCCAGGGGCTGATTTATAAAAAAAAAAAAAATAAGGAAGCAGAGCAGGGCTGTTACCCAGTACATGTCCTTAAAGGCAAGCAGGAAAAGTTTCATAAGGTTTAGACTGCTGTGCATCTGAAAAGCAATCTGCATTTGGATTGCTTTTCAGAGGTTTTTGACGACCGGTTAGGAGGCGATATAATGCCTTCTCAGTAAGGATGAGCTCCGGCGTGTTCGCACACTCCTTGTGCAGAGCCCGCCAAGAAGTCGGCGCTGCGTTAATCACAGGCAGTGAGACATTTCCCGATGCGCGGCTGCAGAGATCGGGAAATGTCTCACTGCCTGTGATTAGCGCAACGCAGTGCTGACTTCCTGGCGGGCTCTGCATGTGGAGTGTGCGAACATGCCGGATGCTCATCCTTCTCAGCCTGTAAATAATGCACCAATGCACTGCAACTGCGGCATTGATGGGTGTTTTCAGCACATCCCCATTCACTTGAATGGGTCATGTCAGGCAGCAGTACTGAACGTGACGGCAACGATTCGTTTTTGGTGCAAACCACAGCAAACGAACGCCCATGTCTGCTAAAGCAAACTACGGAATCGACAAACAAAAGTCAACTAAGTAGTAGCCTTGGTGTCAAAGCAGGTGGCATTCAGGCAGAGGTCTGGGTAGGCATTGGAAAATAAAAAGACAATCCAGGGATTGGGCTTGTGTCATGAAATGGCAGAAACAATCACAAATTGAAAGTGCCAGGAAAAAAATAAAATAAATAAAGTTTAATTTATACGGGGATCGGTAAAACAAATGATGGTGCCTATTTGGTTGCTGCAGGTAGCAGACAGAAAGGGGCTGATTTACTAAAACTGGAGAGTGCAAAATCTGGTGCAGCTCTGCATAGAAACCAATCGGCTTCCAGGTTTTATTTTAGTTGAACAAGCTGAAGCTGAAAGTTGATTGGTTGCACAACTGCACCAGATTTCGCACTCTCCAGTTTTAGTTAATCAACCCCGTACTGCTTATTTATTTTGTAAATCAGCCTCCCCGGATCAGGTGTAGACCTACCTGCCTTGCTGGGTTTAATCCTATTGTATAATATGTATGTTTGATATAAGGTCTATTTTATATTGTATATTGCCATTAAACATCTTTTAAAAATTGGAGTTTTTGTATATTCATTGTCTGCTCCTTTCTACTTTTCTTCTTGGTTTTCATTGATTTATTATATAACAGGTCTGATTTAAAACCCCATTAAGAAATGTGTGAACGCACTAGAGCTGATTGAATCATTTTATGTCTGAAGATTGCAAATACCCCCACAAACATTATATCGTTTCTGACACCCTAGGGCAGGGATATGTAATTAGCGGACCTCCAGCTGTTGCAGAACTACAAGTCCCATGAGGCATAGCAAGACTCTGACAGACACAAATATGACACCCAGAGGCATGATGGGACTTGTAGTTTTGCAACAGCTGGAGGTCCGCTAATTGCATATCCCTGCCCTAGAGAATAAAATAGCGGTAGTTAAAAAAAAAAATTTATGTCACACGATGTTACCACAAAGGTCTAGGAAAGGCAAAATTTCAGTAAAACAGTTAAAGGGGTTGTAAAGTTTTTTTTTTTTTTTTTTTTTTTTAAATAACAAACATGTCATACTTACCTCCACTGTGCAGCTCGTTTTGCACAGAGTGGCCCCCAATCCCCCCCTTCTGGGGTCCCTCAGCGGCTGTCTCAGCTCCTCCCCGCAAGAACTAAACACCTTCATGCAAGCTCTCTTGCATGGTGTTTAGTTCTTGCGGGCGCGCTCCCGTGATACAGCCGGCGGCTATAGCAGTCGACTGTATCACTCAGCCCCGCCCCACGGCGCGCCGCGTCATTGGATGTGATTAACAGCAGTGCGAGCCAATGGCTGTGCTGCTTTCAATCCATCCACTCTAGCCATTCAACGGCCAGGCTGAGCCGCGAGGAGGATGTCGGGAGCGAGCGCAGGACCTTTGAGGGGTCAGGTAAGTAAAACGGGGGGGCCGGCATTGTCGGATGTTTTTTCACCTTAATGCATCCTATGCAACCTTTACAACCCCTTTAAAGGGGTTGTAAAGGCAAAAGATTTTTTTAGGGTTGCATCGATACCATTTTTTTTTTTTACAATGACTACGAGTACCGATACTTTTTTAGTACTCGCCAATACCAATTAAAGAGGAAGTAAACCCTGATAGGTTTTACTTCCTCTTTGTTTCCCTGCAAAGGTAAAGCATAATGGGTTACTATGCATCCCATAGTAGCCCATTATATGTCACTTACCTGACACAGGAGCCTGCGATGTCACCGCTGTCTCCTCTTCCACGAAGCGTCCATCTTCCTTCCGGGTATCGCGGCTCCCCAGCTGCGATGATGTCACTCCCGCGCAAGCGAGCCGCCACTAACGGCACATTCGCCGTTGGAAACGGCACGCTCAGTGCACCTGCGCGCGGTTGTCTACGACGCATGTGCCACAGACATCGGTGCCTGTCTTTTGCAAATATCTCCTAAACCTTGTAGGTTTAGGAGATATTTCTTGCACCTACAGGTAAGCCTTAATCTAGGCTTACCTGTAGGTAAAAGTGGTCTGTAAGGGTTTATTTTTATGTGTAAAAATATTCACTAACAAAGCAAACAAAAAAAAGTTTTAATTGTTTATCGTTTATAAAATAGACGTGAACAAAAGAAAAAAAAGCAGGAAAATAATAATTAAATGGAGGAGAATAGGGAGTTAATTAAGGCTGATTAGAGTAAATTAGGGGTTGTTAAGGGGTTAAACAGAGGAACGTTTGGTCATCCCTTTGATCTGCAGATGAAGAAACAGAAAGATACAAAAAGAAACAATGTTTCTTTTTATTTTAGTGTTTCAGGCTGAGCAATGTTGTTAATAAACATTGCGGCTGCTTTTTTTTTTTTTTTTTTGACAGCTCCAATTACCGGACTTCTTTAACACTTCAGCTGCCAACAGGGGAGACCTCACTGACAGCTCAAGGAACCAAGCCTTAAATTACCGGTTTCAGGTATCGTGCATTTGCACGAGTACCGATACTTGTGCAAATACTCAGTATCGGCACCGATACTAGTATCGGTGCAACCCTAGTTTTTTTTTATCGTAATGCATTCTATGCATTAAGATAACAAGCCTTCTGTATGCAGCAGCCCCCCTAACACTTACCTGAGCTCCCTCTCTGTCCAGCGATGTCCACGAGTGTCTCAGCCGATTCTCCTTCCCGATTGGCTGAAACACAGCAGCGGCGCCATTGGCTCCCACTGCTGTCAATCAAAGTCAGCTAGCCAATCAGGGGAGAGCGAGGCCGGATCTCTGTGTCTGAATGGACACAGGGAGCTGTCACTCAGTTCGGGTGCCCCCATAGCAAGCTGCTTACTGTGGGGGGCACTGAACAGGAAAGAGGGGCCAGGAGCGCAGAAGAGGGACACCGAGAAGAGGAGGATCTGGGCTGCTCTGTGCAAATCCACTGCAACACAGCAGGTAAGTATGATATGTTTATTATTTTTATAGGAAAAAAACAAGACTTTACAATGACTTTAATTGTAAGGCATACAAGTGCAATAAATTACCCACTTTTTTGTGTAAAATATAAGAAATAGAGTAAATAGATACCCAACATGTCAAACCTTAATTTTGCATGTGCCCGTGAAATGGTGACAAACTTCAGCACACTATATTTTCCATAGGCAATGCTTTAAAAGCCCCCTATAGGTCAGTTTAGTGCTACAGGGGAGGCCTGGTATTAGAAATATTGCTCTATGCGTGGAAATATGTAACGTGTATCGCAATCAAACGTTTTCCCCAACATATGCGTTTACGTTCCTACATGCGTATATGTGTGTGTGTGGGGGGGGGGACTCAAAGAAACTTTTGGGGGGATTTTGTGTCTGGGTGTAACTCTAATTGTTTACAATTTTAAAAAAATATTTTTTTTACTTAATTTTTTTTTTAACCGGTTCCCGACCGGCGCACGCCGATGTACGTCGGCAGAATGGCACGGCTGGGCAAATGGGCGTACCTGTACGTCCCTTTAAATTTGCCGCCATGCAATCGTCTCACGGAGAGGAAGAACGGGGAGATGCTGATGTAAACAAGCATTTCCCCTGTTCTGCCTAGTGACAGTGTCACTGATCTCTGCTCCCTGTGATCGAGAGCGGTGATCAGTGATATGTCACAGCTAGCCCATCCCCCCTACAGTTAGAACACATCCCTAGGACACACTTAACCCCTACAGCGCCACCTTCACTGCCAGTCACATTTACACAGTAATCAATCCAATTTTAATTGCACTGATCGCTGTAAAAATGTGAATGGTCCCAAAATCGTGCCAAAATTGTCCGACGTGTCCGCCATAATGTCGCAGTCATGATAAAAATCGCTGATCGCCGCCATTACTAGTAAAAAAAAAAAATATTAATAAAAATGCCATAAAATGATCCCCTATTTTGTAGACGCTATAACTTTTGCGCAAACCAATCAATAAACGCTTATTGCGTTTTTTTTTACCAAAAATATGTAGTAGAATACGTATCGGCCTAAACTGTGGAAAAAAAAATGTTTTTTTATTTATTTTTTGGGGGGATATTTATTATAGCAAAAAGCAAAAAATAATGCGTTTTTTTCAAAATCGTTGCTATTTTTTTGTTTATAGCGCAAAAAATAAAAACGGCAGAGGCGATCAAATACCACCAGAAGAAAGCTCTATTTGTGGGAAAAAAAAACATCAATTTTCTTTGGGAGCCACGTCGCACGACCGTGCAGTTGTCAGTTAAAGCGACGCAGTGCTCTGGTCTTTGGCCAGCAAAATGGTCCGGGGCTTAAATGGTTAACTTTTACATAGGGCAGTGCATCTCAACCTCAGTCCTCAAGTACCCCCAACAGGTCATGTTTGCAGGTTTTCCTTTATCTTGCACATCAAAATCAGAGTCAATGGCTTGGTATTTTGGACAGCTATTTTATCTAAAAGAAATTCCCAAAACATGGCCTGTTGGGGGTACTTGAGGACAGGGTTGAAAACCATTGACATAAGGGGAAAAAAAGGCCCCTATGTGATGATTTTCAAGACCCTGGATGTCTCCCCTAAGCTCCAATGCAGTGCAGATCGCAATGCTTTTGATTCTTTGCCGGCCATGTTGGCTGCGGAATCTCAAGGGGGGACCCAGAAGAAGGAAAGGAGAGCAGACGCATGTCTGCTCAGCCCCCTCCCCTCTACCTGGTGGGATCCGCTATGCTGGTCCCAGACCAGCAAATAGGCAAGCAAAGCCAATACAAAAAAAAAATTCCCCTTTAAGACCATTGGATGGAAGTGACGTTTGACGTCGCTTCCGTCATCCAATGATATGGAGCCGAGTGGGGGCCATCTTTCCCTCACTCTACTCCATGTCTCTCAGAGGAAAGGACCTGATCGGCTCCGCTGCTACCGACGGCTCCGGTAAGCGGTGGACACTACAGGGGAGCGGCGGGAGGGGCCCCTCTCCCGCCTCCGATAAAAGTGATCTCACTGCGAATCCGCCACAGAGACCACTTTTTCTGAAAGTGGACCGCCCACTGTTTAAAAAGATACCGGGTTATGGCAACTATCTGCTTGCCATAACCCTGGTATTTAATGTCAAACAGCTGTCGTATAAAAAGAAAAATGTTTTTCTTAAATTCTGGTATAAAATTTTGCAAATAAGTAAGTTTTCTCCTTCACTGATGGGCACTGATCAGGCTGAGCTGATGAGCACAGATCAGGCTGCACTGTTGGGCACTGATGAGCACTGATCAGGCTGCACTGATGGGCATTGATCAGGCTGCACCGATGGGCACTGATCAGGCGGCACTGATCAGGCTGCACTGATGAGCACTGATCAGGCTGCACTGATGAGCACTGATCAGACTACACTGATGAGCACTGATCAGGCTGCACTGATGGGCACTGATCAGGCTGCACTGATGAGCACTGATCAGGCCACAGTGATCGGGCTGCACTGATGGGCACTGATCAGGCTGCACTGATGAGCACTGATCAGGCGGCACTGATCAGGCTGCAATGATGAGCACTAATCAGGCTGCACTGATGAGCACTAATCAGGCTGCACTGATGAGCACTGATCAGGCGAGATTGATCAGGCTGCACTGATGGGCACTGATCAGGCTGCACTGATGAGCACTGATCAGGTGGCACTTATGAGCAGTGCACTGATCAGGCTGCACTGATGAGCACTAATCAGGCGACATTGATCAGGCTGCACTGATGGGCAGTGATCAGGCGGCACTGATGAGCACTGATCAGGCGGCACTGACCAGGTGCCACTGATGAGCACTGATCAGGCTGCACTGATGGGCACTGATCAGGCGGCACTGATGAGCACTGATGGGCACTGATCAGGCGGCACTGATGAGCACTGATGAGCACTGATCAGGCTGTACTGATGAGCACTGATCAGGCGGCACTGATGAGCACTGATTAGGCTGCACTGATGGGCACTGATCAGGTGGCATTGATGTATGTGTCATGGTTGCTATGGGATACAAATGGTGTTTTGTCATGTCCCATATATATTGTGGGATGTAACTGTGAACAACCTATCAGAAGCCGCCATGAGGCCTGCTACTTGGTTGCTATGGGATACTAATGCTGTTTTGTAAGCTATAGCAAAAGTGTGCTGTAACCCAGAGCAACCAATCACAAGCCACTGTATAAACTAGGCCACTCTAGGCACCTGAAGCCTGCTGTGCCTTGCTATGGTATACTAATGGATTGTAACATAACAACCAATCAGAAGGCACTATGTATTGGCCAGGCCACTCTAGGCTCCTGATTCTGAAGCCTGCCTCTGGTTGCTATGGGTTACCAGGTCGCTGTATGTTATCAGGGCAGGGGAAACGTCATGTCCGGTATTAGCTGTTGCCGGAAGCGGAAGCCATTGGTGTTGTTTCTTCGGTGAATTTGCCGGTACAATGGGCAGAGCGGAGCGGAAAGCGGAGATGCGGGAGGAAATCGTGAGGCGGGAGCAGCAGAGGGACCGGAGGAGGCAGGTGGGAGGCTTCGGGGAGCGGGCTGGGAGGGTCAGGAAGGACGGGAATAACGGGAACGGTTTGCTTTCTCCCCGCAGATCTCCCGTATATTACACAAGACGGCGGCCGAGAGGAGCCCCGGGGAGCGACAACTGCTGGAGAGCTACGCCGAGCTGGTCCGGGAACTGGAGAGACACCAGCAGAGGAGGGAGAGGGCGCGATACCGGGAGGAGGAGGTGTGTGCACCGGAGTCACAGGGGGCAATCACTGGGCACAGCACTGATGGAGAAGGGAGAGGTGCAATCACTGGGCACGGCACTGATGGTGAAGGGAGGGGTGCAATCACTGGGCATGGCACTGATGGTGAAGGGAGGGGGGCAATCACTGGACACGGCACTGATGGTGAAGGGAGGGGTGCAATCACTGGGCATGGCACTGATGGTGAAGGGAGGGGGGCAATCACTGGACACGGCACTGATGGTGAAGGGAGGGGTGCAATCACTGGACACGGCACTGATGGAGAAGGGAGAGGTGCAATCACTGGGCACGGCACTGATGGTGAAGGGAGGGGTGCAATCACTGGGCATGGCACTGATGGTGAAGGGAGGGGGGCAATCACTGGACACGGCACTGATGGTGAAGGGAGGGGTGCAATCACTGGACACGGCACTGATGGTGAAGGGAGGGGTGCAATCACTGGACACGGCACTGATGGTGAAGGGAGGGGTGCAATCACTGGGCATAGCACTGATGGTGAAGGGAGGGGTGCATTCACTGGGCACAGCACTGATGGTGAAGGGAGGGGTCAATCACTGGGCACAGCACTGATAGTGAAGAGAGGGGTAAATTGCTGGACACAGCACTGATGGTGAAGGGAATCACTGGGCACAGCACTGATGGTGAAGGGAGGTGTCAATCACTTGGCACAGCACTGATGGTGAAGGGAGGTGTCAATCACTTGGCACAGCACTGATGGTGAAGGGAGGAGTGCAATCACTGGGCACAGCACTGATGGTGAAGGGAGGGGTAAATCGCTGTACACAGCACTGATGGTGAAGGGAGGGGGGAATCACTGTGCACAGCACTGATGGTGAAGGGAGGGGTCAATCACTGGACACAGCACTGATGGTGAAGAGAGGGGTTAAAACACTGGGCAAACCACTGATGGTGAAGGGAGAGGTGCAATCACTGGGCACAGCACTGATGGTGAAGGAGGGGTGCAATCACTGGGCACAGCACTGATGGTGAAGGAGGGGTGCAATCACTGGGCACAGCACTGATGGTGAAGTGATGGTGAAGGGAGGGGTACACTCACCGGGCACAGCACTGATGGTGAAGGGAGAGGTGCAATCACTGGGCATAGCACTGATGGTGAAGGGAGGGGTGCATTCACTGGGCACAGCACTGATGGTGAATGGAGGGGTCAATCAGTGGGCACAGCACTGATGGTGAAGGGAGGAGTGCAGTCACTGGGCACATCACTGATGGTGAAGGGAGGAGTGCAGTCACTG
The DNA here is from genome assembly GCF_042186555.1 of Aquarana catesbeiana. Classification (NCBI taxonomy): domain Eukaryota; kingdom Metazoa; phylum Chordata; class Amphibia; order Anura; family Ranidae; genus Aquarana; species Aquarana catesbeiana. The sequence continues at coordinate 220,735,039 of NC_133335.1, forward strand.
GGCACATCACTGATGGTGAAGGGAGGAGTGCAGTCACTGGGCACATCACTGATGGTGAAGGGAGGAGTGCAGTCACTGGGCACATCACTGATGGTGAAGGGAGGAGTGCAGTCACTGGGCACATCACTGATGGTGAAGGGAGGAGTGCAGTCACTGGGCACAGCACTTATGGTGAAGGGAGGGGTAAATCGCTGTACACAGCACTGATGGTGAAGGGAGGGGGGAATCACTGTTCACAGCACTGATGGTGAAGGGAGGGGTGCAATCACCGGGCACAGCACTGATGGTGAAGGTGGGGTGCAATCACTGGGCACAGCACTGATGGTGAAGGGAGGGGGGCAATCACTGGGCACAGCACTGATTGAAAAGGAGGGGTGCAATAACTGGGCATGGCACTGATGGTGAAGGGAGGGGGGCAATCACTGGGCACAGCACTGATTGAAAAGGAGGGGTGCAATAACTGGGCATGGCACTGATGGTGAAGGGAGGGGTGCAATCACTTGGCACAGCACTGATGGTGAAGGGAGGAGTACAATCACTGGGCACAGCACTGATGGTGAAGGGAGGGGTCAATCACTGGGCACAACACTGATGGTGAAGGGGAGGAGTGCAGTCATTGTGCACAGCACTGATGGTGAAGAGCGGGGTAAATCGCTGGACACAGCACTGATGGTGAAGGGAATCACTGGGCTCAGCACTGATGGTGAAGGGAGGGGTCAATCACTGGGCACAGCACTGATGGGGAGGGGGGAATCACTGTGCACAGCACTGATAGTGAAGGGAGGGAGAAATTACTGTGCACAGCACTGATGGTGAAGGGAGGGGTAAATCGCTGGACACAGCACTGATGGTGAAGGGAGGGGGGAATCACTGGGCACGGCACTGATGGTGAAGGAGGGGTGCAATCACTGGGCACAGCACTGATGGTGAATGGAGGGGTGCAATCACTGGGCACAGCACTGATTGAAAAGGAAGGGTTCGATCACTGGGCACAGCACTGATGGTGAAGGGAGGGGTTAAATCACTGGGCAAACCACTGTTGGTGAAGGGATGAGTGCAATCACTGGGCACAGCACTGATGGTGAAGGGAGGGGTCAATCACTGGGCACAGCACTGATGGTGAAGAAAGAGGTGCAATCACTGGGCACAGCACTGATGGTGAAGGGAGGGGTGCAATCACTGGGCACAGCACTGATGGTGAAGGGAGGGGTCAATCACTGTGCACAGCACTGATGGTGAAAGGAGGGGGGAAATCGCTGTGCACAGCACTGATGGTGAAGGGAGGGGGGCAATCGCTGTGCACAACACTGATGGTGAAGAGAGGGGGGAATCACTGTGCACAGCACTGATGGTGAAGGGAGGGGTCAATCACTGGGCACAGCACCGATGGTGAAGGTGGGGTGCAATCACTGGGCACAGCACTGATGGTGAAGGGAGGGGTCAATCACTGAGCACATCACTGATTGAGAAGGAGGGGTGCAATCACTGGGCACTGCACTGATGGTGAAGGGAGGGGTTAAATCACTGGGCAAACCACTGTTGGTGAAGGGAGGGGTCAATCACTGGACACAGCACTGATGGTGAAGGAGGGTGCAATCACTGGGCACAGCACTGATGGTGAAGGGATGGTTAAGGGAGGGGTGCAATCACTGGGCACAGCACTGATTGAAAAGGAGGGGTGCAATCACTGTGCACAGCACTGATGGTGAAGGGTGGAGTGCAATCACTGGACACAGCACTGATGGAGAAGGAGGAGGAGTGCAATCACTGGACACAGCACTGATGGAGGAGGAGGAGTGCAATCGCTGGACACAGCACTGATTGAGAAGGAATGCAATCACTGAACACAGCACTGATGGAGGAGGAGGAGGAGTGCAATCACTGGACACAGCACTGATGGAGGAGTGCAATCACTGGACACAGCACTGATGGAGAAGGAATGCAATCACTGGATACAGCACTGATGGAGGAAGAGGAGTGCAATCGCTGGACACAGCACTGATGGAGAAGGAGGAGTGCAATCGCTGGACACAGCACTGATGGAGAAGGAGGAGTGCAATCGCTGGACACAGCACTGATTGAGAAGGAGGGGTGCAATCGCTGGACACAGCACTGATTGAGAAGGAGGGGTGCAATCGCTGGACACAGCACTGATTGAGAAGGAGGAGTGCAATCGCTGGGCACAGCACTGATGGAGAAGGAGGAGTGCAATCACTGGACACAGCACTGATGGAGGAGGAGAAGTACAATCACTGCGTACTGCACTGATGGAGGGGTGCAATCATTGGGCACAGCACTGATGGAGAGGTGGGCGTGCAAAACTGGGCATAGCATTGATGGGGAAGAGGGGGCAGTCACTGGGTACATCACTGATTTGGGGAGACTACATGGGGGCCTTTATCATTCATATCACTGATGGATATCCATCATAATGACAGGAGGCAACTGAATCGTCTGATGCAGGACATGTGAAAGATGAGAAATAGGCTGATCATAGCCACTAGGGTTGTCCTGATACCACTTTTTTAGGACCGAGTACAAGTACCGATTACCGATACTTTTTTTTTTTTAATGTCACGTGACAGTGTTTTGTTTTTTTTTTTTTTTTGTTTCTTTTTTAATAATGCTTTCTTTTTTTTTTTTTTTAGGGGGGAGGGGGTGAACAGTGTCTGTGTTTTTGGTTTTTTTTGTTTTTTTTTATTTACATTTTTATTATTTTTTACAATAATTTTTTTTTTTTTTTTTTTTTATTGCAATATGTGTTTTTTTTTTTTTTTTTTTTTTTTTTTTTTAAATCAGCCCTGTTGGGGGGCTTTGGTGAGGTATCAGGGGTCTTAACAGACCCCTGATATCTCCCTCTTGAGACAGAGAAAGAGACCGAGGATAGAGATTCCCCAGTCCCTTTCTCTGCAGCCTCAGCTGCACTGAGAATGAATGGAGAGAAGACAGCGGCTCCTCTCCATTCATAAACTGAGACATCGTAATCACAGGAGATTACAATGTTTCAGTTATGTGAATGGACAGAGTCAGCTGACTCTGTCCATTCACACAGCGGAGAGGGACAGAGGAAGAGAGAGGGACAGCAGAACAGCAGGATAGAGGAATGGAGGGGGGCAGCGGAACGAAGAGGGACAGAGGAACGAAGAGGGACAGCGGAGGGGGACAGCGGAATGGAGGGGGCATGGAGGAGGATGCGGTGACAGTCAGCGGTGATCGCGTGTGGGGGAGTTACAAGCACCGATCACCGCTGTATATCACTAAGCAGCTGAAAGCTGCTGGGGGAGAAGTTTGTAACTCCCTCACGTGCCGATCACCGCTGACAGTCAAGGTATCGGCGGAAGCATCGGGAGCATTTGCCCGAGTACAAGTACTTGGGCAAATGCGCGGTATCGGTGCTGATACCGATACTAGTATCGGTATCGGGACAACCCTAATAGCCACCATATTAAACACTGCTAGATACAGGGGTGATAAGTCTTTGTAGGGAATTATTACAGTTTGAGGGTGCATAGCAGCCATTATATAGATCACTGATTGATGTTTCTTTGTAGTATATATACTTACTTGGAGATTATGGCAGGCATTGTTTGTTGTTGCAATTGAAATTTTTGGTTGTCTTATTTAGATTGTTGACACTGATGAAGTGCTGCAGGAGAAGGTGCTAGAACTGGCAGATGCTGTACATGGTGCTAAAAACCTGGTCATCTACACTGGAGCTGGAATCAGCACGGTAAGTAGGATGAACTGCCCCTTGGCGTGGTATGAAAGGATAATGTCAACCTAAAGGTAGCCATGCATGGCTCGATTTTTCTCTTTCTGCCCACTAACAGTTTGGATGGAGGAATGTCCTTTGTCAGCTATTGTATCCACGGCTGTCTGAATATCCAAACAGTGACTGCATCTGATAAGATGTAGTCTCTGTTTGGCTAATTGTTTTTAAAGCCGGGTGAAAAATTAGTCGGGTGGAAAATTGATTTGGCTTGCAAGGCCAAATACTGCTCAAATTTTGACCAGTTCAGCCGGAATTGGCCAAATTCAGACTGTCTATGGCCAGCCTCTTCTGCAATAAAAGTTCCTTGACTTCCTGTTTCAAGAATCTTGGAATTTATACTGAGCAGTGCATGTACAGGTTGGTGTACAATCCCAACATACACAGGAGTTACACCATTTAGAGCCAGCTAATAAATGTGATAAACCTGGAAGAAGAGTGGGCAAAGATGTCAGCATTGGTGAGGAAGCTCCGAGATGTTGCATTGCTGGAGCAGAGGTAAGTTTACTTCTGCTGCTAGCTCATTTATAATGTGTGATATTTTTTTTTTTTTTTTTTTTTAAATGGCGTTAAACCCATTCATTTAAAGTGATATTAAAGGTTAAATTTTTTTATTTTTCTAAAATATTGAACATGTACTTGCCTGATCTGTGCAATAGTTTTGCACAGAGCCGTCCGGATCCTCCTCTTCTGGGGTACCCCCTCCTAGAAAGCCGCTCGCTAAGGGGTATTAGTGCGGGTTCTAACCCAGGCTGCACTGTGTGCATCTTAGCCCTGCCCTCCAACTCCCTCGTCGCTGGATTTGATTGATAGCAGCGGGAGCCAGTGGCAAGTAAAAACCTTTTAGCCTTTAGAACCACTTTAACTGTTTCCCAAAGCAGTTATATTAAAGGCATGCTGTGAATAACTGTGACAGTTTGTGTGTGTGCTCTCAACTAAACTGTCAAGCTATTAAAGAGGAAGTAAACTCTTCTTCCCTTTTTTTTTTTTTTAATATCATTTTTCTTATCTGCAAAGTAAAGGCATAATGTGCTAGTATGTAATGTGTATCACCTATAATACCTGGCTGATCTTGCCAGTTTCTACCCTCCCCCTGTATGCTGACTCCGATGTATCAGGGCTGCTGAGCACAGACACCGGAGTCAGCGTATGTGCCTCCGTCATCCACAGCCTGCTCTGTGTCTCCTGTGTGCTCTCCCCCCTTCCTTCTCTGCCTGACAGCTCCATGTCTGTGCTGCCCCCTCTCGTCCTGCTGCTCAAATTACTGTGTATTTTTCATAATCCTCTGTTTTTTACTGTAATGGCACCCTGTGACTATGCTTTATGAACATAATGCTGTGTATATACCTTGATTACAGAGCGCTGATGCGCTCTCATTGACCTGCTGCTTCTCTCCTCTCTTGGCCCGACCGATGCAGAGGGCGGGGCCGCCTCTCCTCTCCTCCCCTCCTAACTGACGTCAGCGTGGGACCCTTGGCCCCGCCCACTGCATCTGTCAGGCCGAGAGAGGAGAGAAGCAACGGGTCAGTAAGCACAGATCAGCACTCTTTAAACAAGGTATATACAACATTATTTGCATAAAGCACTGTCACGGAGGGCCATTACAGTAAAAAATAGAGGATTATGAAAAAATACATTGGTGGGTTAACAACCACTTTAATTTTGCCATGGTCAAACAGCGGCTCGTTGGAACCATGAGAAGCTCACATCTATTTTAACAGATACCCAAGCTAAGTTCTTGGAAGATTTGGGACGTGTGGATTGTTTTAATGACCAACTGAACCTGGACCGCTCTTTGCTATCCATATGACTGCTCATATAAGAGGGTTACACGGTGGACTGGATCGTGCAGGAAACCTCTCGCACCTCTTTTCCCCCCTTTTCCCTTTTCTCCCCCAGGCAAATCTCTTGGTCCCCCCCCCCTTCTAACCACAGGTTCTGTGCTGAAGGCAATCATTTTACAATGAGCCATTTAGATCACACCTCTTCACTATGCTTATTTACACTCAAAGAACTGAACACCCTGATCATGGTTGCATGCTTTTTGTATTGAGTTGCAGCCACCTGATTTGTTCTTTATGAGCTGGGGTGACTGATTAAGCGCCCCCCCTTGAATCCACTTTTGATTCAGAGTTATTCGTTGCTTGTCTTTGTCTTTGTGTGTGTTTGACACTTCTGTTTGCTTCGAACAGGCAGCTGCTATTCCAGATTATCGGGGACCAAGTGGGGTCTGGACTCTACTGAACAAAGGCAGAAGCGTAAGGTGAGTAGACACAAGGGTCCCATTTTTATAAAGAAGTGGAGTGCCTTACCTTGGCTATACTGCCACATTTATGAAGCACAGAGCTTTGCTTTACAAATGTGCCTCTTAAGAAAGCTGAGTGACATTCATTTCAATGAATAAATGGGGGGGGAGTGGCAAGAAAGAAAAGAGTCAATTCGCTTGAACTCTTATGCCTCGTACACACGATCGGAAAACCGTGGAATTTTGTCCGAGGGGCGTTGGCTCAAACTTGTCTTGCATACACACGGTCACACAAATGTTACGAACGTAGTGACGTACTATGTGGTTTTCAGCTCTTTAGCGCCACCCTTTGGGCTCCTTCTGCTAATTTGTTGTGAGTGTTGATTCGCGTTTTTCAGTTCGTTTCTGAACGGCTGTCCGTCAACCAGCCATGTTGCGGAGGAGATAACGTGTTATTTATTATTGGCCTTGGAGTTATTGCTTTGACATTATTTTTTTGGTTGAATAATGATTTGCTTTGGTATATTTTCTTTATTTTTGGATGCATAGAATGCACTTTTTGGTTAAGTTCTATTGGCAGACAGCATGTATAATTTTTTTTTTTTTTTCTTTTAATGCACAATAAAAAAATAGTGTAGAATAATAGTTGGCTATGTGTTTTACTTCAAATGACAGTTTGGGAGTAGGCAGTTACATTTTAAAAAAATACAATGTAAAATTGACAAGGGACACCAACATAGTTGTATCTTTGATTTTAAAAACTACGGGATAATGGTGTTGTGGTAACTTGCCCAAATAAAAAACAAAAAAAACAAAAAAAAAACATAATAATATTATTCTTGATATCACTAGAAAAAAAAGCCTTTGAAAATTTGTTTGCAATAACTCCATCAGTATCACCAGCAAAGTAGCTTTGTTATTATCCCATTAAAGAAGAGAATTGTACGCTACATTTCGAGATTTTATAATTTACCGCGCCATGAATGTTAATTCTCCATTACAAACGCTAGTTTAGAAGACCGACCGCTTCTGCTTCCGAGCATGCGTGTTTGTACTTTGGACTTTTGTCCGACGGACTTGTGTACACACGATCGGAAAATCCGACAACACACATTTGTTTGGCGGAAAATTTGAAGACATGCTAGTCCAACATTTGTTGGCAGAAAGTCCGACAACAATCTTCCTATGGAGCGTATACACGGTCGGATTTTCCGCCAACAGCCTGACATCCAACATTTCCCGTCGGAAAGTCCGATCGTGTGTATGGGGGGTTTAGGCACCGTTCACATAGGTACAGTGTACACCCGTGCAAGGGCCATGTTTGGCTGCATGGGAATGCACAGGTGTTCTGTACATCTCCACACAGGCAGTCCCATTCATGTCAATTGGGATGCAGCAGTTACACCAAAACAGCTGTTGGACCCAATTTGACAACTGTCTTGGTGTGGGTGCTCGGCCCCAAATGCACGCTATCTGTGTTCAGAGCCTAGCACATGCATGGTTGTCAAATTGGGAGCAGTGGCTGTGTCCGTGCAGCTGACACGTCCCAATTGATGTGAATACTAGGACTGCCTGCAGAGGGAGCTCAATGAGACATGGCAGGCTTCACAGCACTGCCTGCACCTTTATGTATTTCTAAAATGCCAGCAGTGTGTGGAGTAAATATCTCCCAGAGGGTGGTTTTCGCTCCCCGTTATAAATAGGTCACAATGGGCCCGATAAACGATCAGTGGCGCAGAGTGAGACAGAGAAATTATGTGCAAAACAATTACTAAAGAGTTGAAAATTGCGACATATCTATTATTTCTCCATGACCATAGTTTATAAGAAGTCCTGCACTACTTACTGCTTGGCTCACTTATTTATTCGCCCAAAATATATACAATATTCTTAGTGTTATTTTGCGATAATTGCGTGACTTGTAGAAGTGAACGGTCTGCACACTGATTTTGTCACTAATGTAAAACTAGCTTTAATATAATAAGTAGAGGATTCACAACATATAGTCTTGTCTGTCCACCACCCATTCCAACGTGTTTCACCCCACAAAGGGCTTAATTGTGGAGTGTCTCTGACATTGTCCATGATTAAGCCCTTGTGGGGTGAAACACGTTGGAGACTATGGGGTTGATTTACTAAGGGCACATTCACACTTAAACTGCGTGAAATCACAGAGCAGCTGGAGCGATTTGCTCCAAGCGCTCTGCGTTTACGGCTACTAGGGAGTCGTGTGGTGAACGATTCGGCTCAATGCACTGCTCCCTTTTTTTTTTTTTTGTTTTTTTTTTTTTTTTTTGTTTTGTTTTATGTACAAGCTTTATTGAAAGTGTACAAAACGTACACTTCATTCACCGCAATGCCGGGGAGCGCACTGCGTGATATGGACCTGCTATTTGGCCCTTTGCGCTCCGATAAATGGCAGCTAGTCTGCATTTTAGTACAGCACGCTGCAGCACAGCGCTAGGCTGCATTGCAATGTGAACAGGACACATAGGGATCAATTGTTTCCTGTGTGTCCCTGCGGTGACTGAGGTTTTACCATGCAGTAAAACATCTGTCACTGCATATAGTGTGAATCGGTCCTAAAACTGAAGAGTGCAAAATCTGGTGCAGCTGTGTATGGTAGTCAGTCGGCTTCTGACTTCAGCTTGTTCAGATAAACTTTGACAAAAAAAAAAAAAATCTGGAAGCTGAGTGGTTTCTATGCACAGCTGCACCAGATATAACTAGTACCCCCCTATATGTTGTGAATCCTCTAGCTAGTGATTAAATACCACCAAAAGAAAGCTCTATTTGTGTGAAAAAAAAAATGATAAAAATGCGATTTGGGTCCAGTGTTGCATGACCACGCAATTCTCATTCAAAATGCGACAGAGCTGAAAATTGGTCTGGGAAGGAAAGGGGGGGGGGGGGAGTGCCTGGTATTGAAGCGTGTATATATAATATTTTTTTTTTTTTTTCAATGAGATCAAACTTTTTCTTTTTTCTTCCAGCCAAAAAACGCCCCAGCCAAAAACAGTTTAACAGCTTATGTGTGCATAGACACATAGGGTAACATGCTGGAGAGTTTATTGACTGTAGAAAAAAACGTCTGACGCCAAAAACAGCAGCTGTAAAAACGTCCAGTGTGCATGAGGCCTAAGAAGTAAGGCTCCATTCACACTAGCGTGTTTTTTGATGCATTTTGCAGAAATGCATGGGAATTTTTTAACATGGGTTCCTATGGAACATGTTCTCATCAATGCCTTTTTGTACCTCTGCATTTTTAGAAAGGGTCAGGGACTTTTTTTTTCATGCAAAATGCAGCGTTTTGCATGTAATAGAATTCAATGGACCAGCATCAAAAACGCAAGTGCAGCGTTTTTGCAGCGTTTTTGGCGTTTTTTTTTTTTTATTTTTTTTTTTTTTTAGACTGTATACTATATATAAAAAGCGTCAAAAACGCTACAAAAACGTGGCAAGCATCACAAAAAAAACTCCAAAAACGCTCAAAAGCAACATGCATAGATGTGAATCGAGCCTAAGAGGATTCACAGCTAGTTAATTTCTACTTGACAAGAGGAACAGCTGAGCAAGGATGTGCTCCTGGGCATTCACCTGATGAGAGCTGGAGGGAAAGAGGAAAGTTTGCAGCGGCACAGCTACTAATGATTTCACAATTACATGACCTGTTGCATGTCCACGTCACCTCAGACAGAAATGTGTTGCGATTCATGGTGTTTTTTTTTTTTTTTTTTTTTTTCGGCACCACAAATAAATGACTGAAAATGGCGCAACCTACGCTAACTTATTGGCACATTTTTTTTGGGCCCAATGTGGTGGTGTGTTTTATTTATTTATTTATTTTTTCCTTGGCGACCATGTAAAGCTAATTAAACCCTTTGTTTATTGTTTTATTTCTGTAGCACTGGTGATCTAAGTGAAGCTCGGCCAACCTTCACACACATGTGCATTGCTCGACTCCACAGAGCAGGACTGGTAAGTTACCTTTCTTTGTACATGTTCTTTACCCGTACACACAATCCGAAAATCGGATGAAAAATACAGCTTTTGCAGCGATCGTACGATAATCGGATTGTTAGTACAGAGCTTTCGAGAGCCGATCGCGACAGTTCATCCGTTTATTATGTGATCGGACAAACCCGAAAATTTAAATTGTTTTTGTTTAATCAGTGCAGTTGTCGTCCGAAAATACAATAGAAATACTCTACAACACATGACATCACTTCCGAATTTTTTTTTATTCTGTCGTACGAGAATTTTTGTCACTTTAGTAACCTCTCCATTTTCGATATGCGACTAGCATGCAAAGAAAAAAAAACGGACGATTTGATTTTCGGATCGTGTGTATGGGCCATTACATCCTCCCTTGTGTAGACATCTAAAAGACTGTTGTTGCCACCTTGCATATGGTCTCAGCAGACACTGATCTGTCCCTCAAGAGACACTCTAGTACAGGCGGTCCCCTACTTACAAACATCCGACTTACAAATGACTCCTACTTACAAACGGAGGGAGACAACAGGAAGTGAGAGGAAATCTACCCCTAGGAAGGGAAAGAGGTAATATGGGAAAAAGGTGTCTCCACTGATGCTTTATCACCAATCCTTGTTTCCCTAATAACCCAAAATTTTCAAAATCCAATTATCATTGGGACAGATAGTGAGGTGATCTATCCATTGATCTGAGCAGAGTGAGCGGATTATAGGTCCGTGTCCGCTCAGTTTATGCATTGTGAATATGCTCTGCTGTATGTGTACACCCGAATGCCCTCCAATGCGATCCACCTAGATGAAAGGGGACGGGTTCCCTTCTGTTTGTTTTTTTTTTTTTTTTTTTAATGGACTGGATAGGATTGGAGGTAGCCAGACTTGGGTCCGTTTACACCTGCCAGTCCACGAGGGTCAATGGAGGGTCTGATCAGGCCTGCTGAAAAACTTACAGGCAGACCTGATTGGACCCTTCATGTGAAAGGGGCCTAATCGGATACTCTCAAAAGAGTAAAAGGCTATGGAGAAGTTGTAGATTGTCAATTCCCTAGCACATTGCAAGTCAAAGAACAAAAAAACAGTTTATGGAAAGAAAAAAAAAAAAATCTGCAGGTAAGCATTTCAGATACTTGATTTTTCTGTACTTTTTCCTGCTGTGTGTTTGTTTTTTTTTTTTTTTTTTTATTATTAATATTTTATTTTGTCAAAGTTGTTTTATCCCTACCCTGTTATAGGCTTTCCACTACGGGTCGACCGATTATCAGGGGCAGATATTCACATTTTTTTTTAACGTATTGGTATCGGCCCGGAACGTACCAATATTGCTTCAAGTTGTTTTTTTTTTTTTTCACACTTTATTTAGTCATATCACTTTTGCACATATATATTTTTGTATATAGTGGTTAGCGCAAATATCACCTTCTTCTTTTTTTTTGTCCTGGTTTTTTTTTTTTTTTTTTTAATACTTTCAAGTGCAGAGAAGGGGTTTGGGGTCCTATAGACCACAGATTCCCTCCGTAAAAGAGTACCTGTCACTGCCTATTACTTTCACAAAGATGTTACATTCCTTGTGTCAGCAATAAAAGTGATGAAAAAATGTAAAAGGACAGTGTAAAAATAAAAACTTTAAATGTACAAAATATCGGCACCTGATATCGGCTGTTTGTCTGAAAGGTGGCTAAAAAATCTATCTATCGCCCCTGAAAAAAACGATATTGGTCGACCCCCCCCCCCTACTTTCCACCAAGCCCCAATGTGGCAACACTTGAGTCTGACAATTGGCTACTCTAGAACTGAGCATTATGGAAGGTTGGGGGGGTGT
>NC_133335.1:220749363-220787523 GCF_042186555.1 Aquarana catesbeiana
CAGTAGTGTTCTCAATGCATGCTAACAGTCAGTACTGTCGGCACGCGTTGATACCTGATGCAGTTCCGGCTCCTGTGAACTCAGAGGGAGGCACCGAGAGTACTACACAGAGCGGGAGCTAAAGGGGCAAGTGTTAATTTCTATGGCAGCATTGATCAGACTGTGGAAGGGATCGAAGAGTGCGAGTTCATAGCCGAATCACAAGGGAAGATCCCTTGATTCTGTGTAGCGGTGTAATGCAGAGTGTGTGTGTGTGGGTGGGAGGAGGCGGACAGCTGGAGTACTGTGCCTATAATTGCAGCAGTCAATACAGACTGGGGGTTGAGCAGAGAGAGGGAGCACATGGCTAAAGCAGGAGGTGACTTCTAGTGTATGGCAGCAGTGATATAGACTGCAGAGAGGGGGCGCACACAGTTGGATGAGGCTGAATATAGCAGGAGGCAGAGGGGATTTGATTTAAATCAACTTGATTTAAATCATAATTTTTATAGAGCAACTGTCATCTCTGTCCCGCAGCGGCTCCTCCTCTGACCCGCTTTTGACTCGCCGACGGTCCCATTCACTTTAATGGGACGGCTGGTGATGTGGCAGTGACACAACAAGGTGAGGGACGTGGCGACAGCAGGTGAGTGGACGCCCGCTAACAGGCACTGCCGTATTGGATCTGAAATGACAGGTGCTCTTTAAATGTAAGGACTCATTCTTGGTGGTAGTTAGAATCTTTAATATTTGCAAACAAAATGAAGGTTTCCTATTTAGAATAATAAGCTGTCAGTGGAGTGCATGTTATCTCAGCTTGCAGAGCTTGGATTCATTGAATGAGTTGACCAAAAATGTAAATATTGCATAATATACAGCATCATGCTTTTTTTTTTTTTTTTTTTTTTTTAATTCACCCTGGCAGGAGGTGAGATCATAATGGCTTTATGTTATGCCTTAACTGTACAGAAGGCTATTGTGTATCTCACCTCCTGCTACATTCAGTCTCACCCAGCCAAGTGCCCCTGCAGTCTGTATTCAGTGCCGCTATGCACTATATATTGCCCCCTGCTACATTTATCTACGTGCTCCCACACTGCTCCCCCCCCCCCTCCACAATCTGCATTCACCACTGCCATACTCAGGATGTCACCTCCTGATCCAACCACGTGTTCCCACTCTTTGCACTCCTCTCAATGCCACCTTCTGAGTTCACAGAAACCACAACTACAGAGGAGAGGCATCAGGTATCAATGTTCACTGTCAGTGTGTATTAAAACCATTATTGGGCAGACTTGCATCCCCCATTGCAGTGGAACCCCATTTGATAAACCCTGTGTTATGGATTTGCATAGTGGTGCAGGGAAGCATACTGTTATTTACTCCACTGGTCACCCTCTTCTGTCTGTCCCAGGCTCTTATGTGTGATTATCGCCTGGGATGGACGAGACGAGGGCTAGTGGGGATCAAGGGGAAAGGGCATGTTACAAAAGCAGCTTCCCTGTGCTGCTCTGGATTTGTTTTGTTGTTATATCTACAGCTCGCTGATCAGATCCAATGTTCTGTGAGCTGTAGATCTAAAAAAAAAAAATTCAGGGGTTCCTGAGATCTCAAACCTTTTTCCCCAAGGGTTCCTCCATGGTAAAAAGGTTGAGAGACACTGGGTTAGATGATGCTGAATGCCCTCTATCCTGGAAATGAGGCAGAATCCATCTGACTTGCTGCAGCTTCTAATGCACATTGTGAGAAGCTGACAGTGTGCAGGGAAATCAGAGTTAGCCATTGCTGAACAGGAGCCTATACAACTGTGCCAGATTAAAGGGAAGGCTGAAAATCAGCTTTAATGTTTTTCTTTGTTTTTTTTTTTTTAGGTTTGTACATTGTGTTCCCTGCACAGAGAATATGTGAGGTTGTTTGATGTGACGGAACGCACTGCTCTTCATAAACACAACACTGGACGTAATTGTCACAAGTGCGGAGGAGAACTAAGAGACTCTATTGTACACTTTGGGGAGCGGGGGAAGCTGGCACAGCCGCTAAACTGGGCTGGGGCCGTGAAAGCCGCAGAAAAGGCCGATGTCATCCTGTGCCTGGGATCCAGCCTAAAGGTAGTCTGACCACTCCTCTGTTGTGTGAAGATGATCTCTAATTGTATTCATTTTGTTTTTAAAGTTCTGACTGTATTCAAAGCCAAAGGGATTTATGGTGACCTCAAAATAAGCTTAGAGTGCCACTTGAAACCAGGGACTTTACTCCTATGGTCCCCAGGAATGTCAGTGCGCTCATCCGATGCAGTAAGTGAAAACGCCACCCTCCCGACCAGCCAGTGTGACATAAAGGTAATGAATGGCTTCAGCCTACATGTCTCTGCCAAGAAGCCATGCCCACTGACAAGTTTCACCCCCCACTAAGCCATGACTAAGTCCTGGTGGGCGGGGCAAAACGTGTTGGAGTGGGTTCTTAGCAGAGACATGTGGGATGAAGCTGTTCCTTTACCTTTTATGTCACGCTGGCTGGTCGGGAGAGTGGCATTTTTCTTTCACTTACCCCAAAACCTTTTTATTTTAAATTTTGGAGAGCGTTGGAAATGTTAACCTCTTCCAGCCCACGCTATAGCGAAAGATAGCTACAGTGCGGGCTCACATTGCTGGGAGGGCATCTATGGACGTCTTCCTGTGATCATGTTTTCCACGCACCCCCTGCGGCGCGCATAATTGGGGATCTGTGATCTCTGTGTCCTTCGGACACATCTGATCACAAGTGGAGTTAAAAAGCCAATCACAGCGGCTCTTTACCATGTGACCAGCTGTGTCCAATCACAGTGTAAACAGTATTTGCTGGTTATCGGCAGTCCTCTCCTCACGCTGGCAGTGCGTGAGTAGAGAGCCTTTAACCGGCAAATCCACACAGGGGACTTCTACACTGATGATCAGGGCACTGTTTTTCTCTACCTACCTGTTGGTGAGTTCTGCTAAGTGTAGATACTCGCCCACCCAGTGGATCCAGCACTGTCCAGCTGAGAGCCTCCACTCTTCCGGCCATGTTTCCCTGTGATGTCATTGCTAGGCTGCTGGCTGTTCCGGGTTCAATCGGCAAGCCTGCCCCTCCTACCTTCCTCAATGAAAGGCTATGCTTTCTTGGATATGAGATGTGCATATCCAGTTAGGCAAAGGGAGGAGAGTGCATGTTGTTCGCCTAGGCAAATGACGTGGAAGGAGGGTGGAGTGGACTTTTTATAAAACAAAAAACAAAAAAAAAAAAACATCCCTATTGCTATAGAGGATGGGAGAAGTGGTGGAATGGAGGGATTGTTATCTGGAGGGTGAAGATGCGCTTTAAAATTAGGAGGCACATCTACGTCATAGTTCATTTTTATTATATACATTGAACACATTCCATCCATTAGGGTAGCCAGGGCTTATTTACACCAATTATCTCAACTCACAGTCCACCCAAGCTGGCTAATAATCGCTTTGCATTTTCGAATTCTGACACCCGTATTGTAAAGTGTCTAAAAGGAGTCTACGCTCCCTCAGTATCAGTCCTGCTTTAGGAGCTACGATCTTACAATTGCAGAGCCAGAGTTTCCTTCCCAGCATCCCTGTAGGGAGATTAACAATGGGTACTTTTTGTATCCAGCCCAAGTATATCACGTAAGACTGTTTTATTCAGGCGTCTGGTGATTGATGTTGAACTGCATACCAAGTTACTATTGTTATCTGCCTAAGAGTAGTGCTGGGAAGGAAGCCCACGTTCCACAATTATAACATAAAATACTTGTTGCAATAACTCTGATAAGGGAGAGCTGACATTGAGGGAGTGTGGAGTATTATTAAACCCTTAAAAAAAAAAAAAAAAAGACGTAATGCTGTTGATCTCAGCACTTAAAGGATCAGTTCACCTTTCATAGCATGTTGAATGGCAATAAAAAGGGGGGGATGATTAATGCGCTACCCAGAAGAAACAAAACAAGCTGCTACAAACCATGTGACAAAAATGCAAATAAATACTGAATAAATTGTAGCGCTAAAACACACATGTGAAATATGAACAGAGTGTCTCTGTAAACATAAACATAGTGTCCCAATAGTGACGTGTTGTCAAAGCAAAAGTAGTCCACAGTGAATGGGTGTAATCAGTGTGACTGTTCTTTCTGCTTCCCAACTGTCAGCTCAGATGTCATCAAACTTAACGAATAGATGGGATACGCTTACCGGAACTGTTGGATTCTACTGCCATAAGCATAGAATCAATCAAGCTTTGTGCCACCAAGGGCGGATGTGTGGAGTGATGGAGGCAAGGTAGAGCCTCTGCAGGGCCAAGATGTCACCTCTAGATCCACAGGAACAGGGCAAGATTGGTTCCAAAGTAGAAGTTGTTTCTCAGTTCCTGGAAGTATGTGGAAAGAAAAGAGGGGTGCTTCCACATAGTGTAACTCAGGGTATTTTATTACTAAAAAAACACAATACATAAAAAGTGATCACAAATAAAAAGGCAGTGTACAGGGTATATAAAAAACCCGCTGTCGCATTTTAAAAATTGCGTGGCTCCACCCTCATGGCCACGACATTCATTTACAGTGATCTGTGAATGAAAGAACTACAAGTACCGTCAGCCATTGTGGCTGACGGCTTGAAGTTCTCAATGGACTTTAGGCCACTGATGAGCACTCTCGTAGTTTATTCACAAGCCCTGCAGCTTGTAAACAGTCAGACCATAATAAAGGTACAGGCTGAAATCTGCAGGGCTTGTCTGCAGGTTCCTGTATTCGTGGGCGCAATGCTTTGCAGGCTTCTGCGGGAAAAAATAATAAATACACTTCTTTTATTTTTATCTTTTTATTTTTTTTATTTTTTTTTCCCTGTAAAAAAAATGAATTAATTTTTTTCCCAAAAGGTGAACTTAGACAAACAAACATGCAAAAAATGTAAAGGCTATCTTTTTTAACCTGTTCCTGCCCGTGCTATAGCCGAAAGACTGCTATGGCGTGGGCTTACTTTGCTGGGAGGGTGTCCACAGACATCCTCTCGTGATTTCGCTGCCCGTGGCCCGTCCTTAGGAAGCAACCGATCACAGATCGAGGGAAAAGGACCAATCACAGCGGGCCTCTGTGATCAGCTGTGTCCAATGACAACTGATCATGAGCCAATTATTGGCATTCCTGATAACTGGATTGTGTTTTTCAAGGGACGTCTACACTGATAATCGGGGCACTGATTATCGGTGCAGTCCCAACAGTGCCCATCAGTGCAGCCCATCAGTGCAAAAAACCTTCTTTCTTTTGTTTTGTTTTTTGTTTTTTTTTTGTTTTGTTTTTGTGTTTGTTGTGTTTTTTTTTTTTTTTTTTTTTTTTTTTTTTTTTTAGCAAAAAATAAAAAATAAATCCCAGTGGTGATTTAATACCCAATATAAGAAAGCTCTGTGTGAAATTTTTTTTTTTTTCATATAGGTACAGTTTAGCATGACCGCGCAATTGTCATTCAAAGTGTGACAGCGCTGAAAGCTGAAAAATTGGCCTGTGCCTTCCTACCCAGGCCAATTTTTCAGCTTTCAGCGCTGTCACAGTTTGAATGACAATTGTGCGGTCATGCAACACTGTACTGGCCCAATGGTGCAAAAAGTTGGCATTGACCATGTAGTATTTTTTTTTTTTTTTTTTTTATTTCATCATTATTGAATAACTACTATTTTTAGGTGCTAAAGAAGTACCATTGTTTGTGGGGAATGAATAGACCTGCAAGTCGACGTCCGAAGCTGTACATTGTAAATTTACAGGTAATTTTTTTTTTCTTTTGTTAATAAAGTGGTTCTAAGCCCACAACAGTAAAATCAGTCTGTATATGCAAAAAGCATGCTTGTTATACTCACTGTGGAACCTAAAGGGTTATTCCTCTGCATTGTGTAAAATGGCTGTTTGATCCTGACTTCTCTGATCCGCCCCCTTTTCCACTGTCCCTAGTTCATCTTCTGATAGAACAAAGGCTAGGGTACAAGCTGCACATGCTCAGTTTGGTGTGTATTGCTAGAGAGGTTTTTTTTTTTTTTTTTTTTCTCTTGGGAGGGTGCATGTTAAAAACCAGCAGCTGCAGTATGTTAAGAGAGTGTCAAAGCTGATTCATTGCTATTCTCATGTAATGCATGCATATTTTCAAAACTGGTGCTTTTTTTCAGAGAAAGTAATACAACATAATAGAACACAATCCATGGTCAAGTACAGTATATAACAAGGGGGTGTACATACATAATGTAGTTATGACAGACAATCAATACCTTTAAGAATCTGGTACACATGAGAAGTAAGTTAGATATACGACAAATCTTGAGTAAATTACACACTACTATTACCAAAGAAGAAGCCCCCCCCCCCCCCCCCCCCCCCCCACAATAGAGAAAAGGTCATCTTGCACCTAGGATCATAGCAAGATGGAGTTAGAAAGGGGGGAAAAGAAAGAAAGGGAGGGGTAAAAACACAAGAAACCGAGGGGGAGGGGGAGGATACAGCAAACGGAGAGGCCATACCATCCAGTCCCAGGTCATGTGCAATATTCAGAGATCACAGGGGGAACACCTCAATTCAGGGTCCAAGGGGACCATACTGTGTCAAACTTCCAGGGACATCCCCTGTTCATATACGTCGTTTTTTTATATCGGGGAGAGCCGCATTCATCATAGCCTCCCAAGAGGACACATCAGGTGGTGCCGAGGACGACCATTTCATTCGAATGTTTTATTTTTTTGGCATAGTAAAGGAGATATGATTTGAGAAGTTTAGAATGTGAAAGCGTTGCTCATCTGGAATTCCCAGTAGGGCTAAGGATGGAGTGGGCAATACGGTAAACCTCCTGCATATTTGGGGTGTCCATAGTAACTAGCCAGATGAACGCTTTTATTTTATGCTGTATGATAGCTGAACTCTGGCAGGTTTACTGTAGGCAATGCAGACAATTTCCTTTTTCTAAAATGTGAAAACATGCTAGCCCCTGTATATTATAAACCGCAATGATTTTTTTGTGCAGTGGACACCCAAGGATGCTCTGGCTACGCTAAAGATCCATGGCAAGTGTGATGATGTCATGAGGCTCCTGATGGACGAACTGAAGCTGGATGTCCCAGAGTATGACAGGTGAGTACATGTGGTTTACCATTGATCGCTAGGCTTCACCTGTTCTATATACACTTACGTGTGTGTGGGTTTTTGATTTGTGTGGGAGATATATATATATATATATATATATATATATATATATATATATATATATATATATATATATAAATTATTATTATTTTTTTTAAATGTAAAGAACTTTTTAGCAGCATTACACGTTAATTGATGTTTTAGGAGATACAGGGGATTATTTACTAAAACTGGAGAGTGCAAAATCTGGTGCAGCTTCCAGTTTTTTTTTTCGTCAAAGCTTAATTGATCAAGCTGAAGTTAGAATCTGATTGGCTCCCATGCACAGCCGCACCAGATTTTTCACTCTCCAGTTTTAGTAAATCAACCCCACAGAGTATTCAAGATGTAACAAGCACAGCTTATTGAATAAAGTGGCGTATATTCGAAGTACAGCAAATACATTATTATGGATGTGAGAGGCAGTCAAACATGAGATTGCAATGCTTTATAACCACTTTGACTCTAGAAGGTTTTACCCACTTCATGGCCAGGCCATTTTGTGATTTTTGGCACTGCGCTAATTTAACTGACAATTGCGCGGCCATGCAATGCTGTACCCAAACAAAATTTATTAAAAAAATTCACACAAATGGAGCTTTCTTTTGGTATTTGATCACCTGGTGATCACATGTGGTTATAAAGCATTGCAATCTCATGTCTGACTGCCTCTCACATCCATAATAATGTATTTGCTGTACTTCGAATACACGCCACTTTATTCAATAAGCTGTACTTGTTACATCTTGAATACTCTGTGGGGTTGATTTACTAAAACTGGAGAGTGCAAAATCTGGTGCTGCTCTGCATGGAAACCAAATCAGCTCTTCTCTTTTTTTAAATCAAGGCTTAAAGTAGAAATATAGGCAAAACTTTCTCATTTTTGGATAGAGTAAGGGAGGGTTCTCTAAACTGTCAGTTTATTTTTTTGCCATCCGTGTCCCATTGGGGAGATTTCCCTGCACTTCCTGTCCCATAGCTAAAACAGGAAGCGCAAGGAAATCCCTGCAAATTAACTAGTTACGGACCGCCCGCTGCAGAGATCTATATACATATAGATCACTATCTCTATCTATCACGTAGTACAACTGCGGCGGGCGGTCCGTAACTAGTTAATTTGCAGGGATTTCCTCTCGCTTCCTGTTTTAGCTATAGGACAGGAAGTGAAGGGAAATCTCCCCAATGGGACACGGATGGCAAAAAATAAACTGGCAGTTTAGAGAACCCTCCCTTACTCTATCCAAAAATTAGAAAGTTTTGCCTATATTTCTACTTTAAGCCTTGATTAAAAAAAAGAGAAGAGCTGATTTGGTTTCCATGCAGAGCAGCACCAGATTTTGCACTCTCCAGTTTTAGTAAATAAACCCCAGCATTTTACTGTCAGAGGAGGGCGGGGTTCCATTGAGCTGGAATAAAGGCACAGGCAATGTTCACATTCTAGATCACAATGAATCATTTAGATTTTAGAGGATTTTAGGCCTGGTTCACACCTATGCAGGTTGCAGTTGATGCATATTCCGGGTGCATTTGCTGTTTTTTCAGTGCATGTTTTTGATCTATTGAAGTCTATGAAACCACAAACACAACCTGCTGGTTCCTGGCCCTTTCCATAAAATGCAGAGATGTGAACGTGACCCATAGGAAACCATGCTAAATGGACTGTAGTGTGTCTCTGCAAAACTGAAAACGCACTAAAAAAATGCATAGGTGTGAACCAGGCCTAAGAGGGATTGAGTTAAAGTGAAGCAGGAAAAAAAAACAGGAAGTCTGATTATTTCTGAATAATAGTATGTACATGATCCCCAAAAATGACCCTCCTATATATTTTTATTTTTTTGATTCCCAGATCTCTAGATCCAATATTTTCTTTAGCCATTCCACTGTGTCCAGGAGAAGAAAACAGCCATTCTCGCAAGCCCATCAAGGCAGCAGAGATCCAGAAGCTTCCAGAACAGACAAAACAAAGCTGTGAGCAGCCTGTCAGTGGTGGCTGGTTCGGTAAAGGCTGCACCAAAGGAAGAAAAACGAAGAGATAATTTTATAGCTCTGTTTTTTTTTACAGTTTTTATTTTGTTTGCCTCTAACTTGCCCTTTTATCTGCAAAAAGAAATCCTGTGGTGCTAATCATTGAAAAAGAATGGAGCAAAAGTAGAGTTGTTTCCCATTGTAAGCTGTTGGTTATCTAAACCCAAGAACAGAATATTGATATATTGCAGCTTTAACCATCCTCCGATGTGGTGGATAGTGGTACTTTAACTTTTTCAGGCTAAGAACATTTTTAGTAAGTACAGAAGATACCTGTTGATCTTGCAGAATTACAGGGTCCCTGTCACATCCTGTGATCTTAAAAGAAAGCACAAACAACCTCATCATCTTTATTGTGTAAAGTACAAGTTCTGTCCTTCTACATGAACAATGTTTCAAGTCCAGCCTGGTTGACAACCATGGCAATCTCCATAGATACGTTGAATTAAGTGTAGACACAACAGTGTGTTGATTTACTAAAACTGGAGAGTGGAGAATCTGGTGCAGCTCTGCATAAAAACCAATCATCCTCCATTTTTCATTGTTAAAGTGGAGTTCCACCCAAAAATGGAACTTCCGCTTTTTGGAATCCCCCCCCCCCCGTGTCACATTTGGCACCTTTTAGGGGGGAGGGGAGAGTAGATACCTGTATAATCCAGGTATTTGCTCCCACTTCCGGGCATAAATGGCTGCAGTATCCGTGGATATCTACGCCATATCCGGTGCCTCCTCTGTGCCCCCCCCTCGCTGTCTTCTGGGAGACGCACAGGTCCCAGAAGACAGCAGGGACCAGCGCAGTAGGGAACCAGGCTGTGAAGCCGCAAGGCTTCCCTTCCTGATTCACTTACCGAAGATGGCGGCACCTCCACCCGAGAGCCGAGGTACAGATCGGCTTTGGGTGCCGACATAGCAGGCGCCCTGGACAGGTAAGTGTCCATATTTTAAAAGTCAGCAGCTGCAGTATTTGTAGCTGTTGACCTTAAAAAAAAATTCCGCTTTAATTGAACAAGTTGAAGTTAGAAGCTAATTGGCTACCATGCACAGCTGCACCAGATTTTGCTCTCTTTAGCTTTAGTAAATCTCCCCCAAAGGGACAGGAAATGTGTTACTGGCAAGATCAAAAGGTGAAAATTGTAAGAAAGAACTAATGCAGCCACTACATTTGAGGACTGGGAAGCTGCAATATATTACATTTTGGTTTGTGGGTTGTGAATATGCTCTAAAGCAGACCTTGCACTTTATACAAGATCTACTTAAAGGTGCCTCCCCTCCTTCTTAAAGGATATGTAAAGGTTTATTTAAAAAACAAAACAAAAAAAAGTCATACTTGCCTCCTCTGTGCAGTTGGTTTTGCACAGAGTGGCCCCGATCCTCCTCTTTTGGGGTCCCTGGGCTCCCTAGAGTGCCCCATTGGAGAGCCGCTCTCCCTCGGAGCACTCGTGCAGGCGCGCTCCTGTGTCCTGCTGCTGCATCCATTCACACAGACAGCAGGACTCGTCCCCGCACCCACCACCATTGGATTTGGTTGACCGCAGCGGGAGCCAATGGCTGCGCTGCTATCAATCTATCCAATCAGGACCCAAGACACCGGCTGCATGAGTTTTTGGTAGATCTAAAGGAGATTGTAAAATGTGGTGAACTTCCATCAACTATGTAATGCAAGGGACTGTCCAATTTAATTTAAATTCAGTGGATCATTTTGGGTATGTCCTCAGATTACATAGTTTTGTTAGGCCTAAAGGAAGTTGTACAGGGGTTGAACAATCGGATTGTATAGTGTGCAGCCAGTTTAAGGCTTTGTTCAGGTATATGTGAATCGTATGCATTTAGAACTGCATCCGATTTGCATAACAAAGTGAACCAGACTGGCTTTCAATAGAGGCGGTTCACATATCTATAGGGGGCCGGTTGTGCTGCAAATTTTAAAAGGGTCCTGTGTGTCTTTTTATTCTGGTGTGATTTTTAGTTTCGCATTCGCACCTGAACCGCTGAATTGAAACCGCACCTGACTCTTCAGAGAAGGCGGCTCTGTATATATGTAAACAGAGCCTTAAGGGTCCTTTCAGACAAGTGTTCTGGCCAGATCTCCCTGTCTGATTTTTTTTTTTTTTTTTTTTTTTCAGGAATATGTGAATAGAGTCTGTTAGTCTAGGGGTAGGTGCGTGTAAATGGATGTATGCCAGTTTTACATCTGACGATCTGTGGATTGCAGGTAAAAGCATGTAAATAAATGCATGCTGGTTTACATCCGCCCATCCATAGGCCTAATATGGGCCCCTTAAAAGATGCAGGAAAAAATAATGCAAAAAGTGACGTCCCCTCCGATTCAGCACGGGATCTGTTCAGGAATCGCCTTCTGGTCACAATGAACGCCAATCTGAATTTTCCATCAGGTGCCATTTAACACTTGCTTAGCCTTCCCCTAGACTTGTAAGCGCATAGGAGTAGTTCTGACACCCCATCCACCTATTGCAATGATCTGATTGGTGGGCACCAGCTCTACTTTTGCCCCATGTATAATAAAGCGTCAATGTGACTATTTTGCCGTTTGCACAATGTTTTCCAATTTTTGTGTTTTAAATTAAATAATAATAATAAAAAAAATGGTTTGAAGTAAACTTGTATGTAGCGTGTGGGTGATTTTTATGTTCTGCCCGGAGTAAAGATGGCCGCAGGAGATGGAAGCGTCTGTGGTTGCCATGGTAGTGCAAGGGCGAGTCACTTCCGGGGGAGCGTGTGGGTCGGCTTCCGCTAGGTTGACACCTCATTAGATCCCAGGATGATTCGGAACGGACACGGCTACCCCGCCCCGGAGAGCGAGCCTTCCCGGCGGACCATACGGGTGTGGTGCGATGGATGGTGAGAGGCGGCCGCGGGCTGCATTCTGATTGGTCTGATGACTCCTACGCAACGTTCTAATTTAAGGTGTTGGGGGGGGAAATCCGATCTGATCCCGGAGTTTCAATGTAACACCGATCCGGGGTCTGCTATTGGCTGGGCGGAGACTGCTGATCGCGTGCAGGACAGTCCCCTCCACCAATGGGGTTATAGGGGGAAAAAAATGTGTATGTGTTTAATTATAGTGTGTGTGTATATATAGATTATAGTATATAGTGTGTGTGTATATATAGATTATAGTATATAGTGTGTGTGTGTGTATATATAGATTATAGTATATAGTGTGTGTGTGTGTGTGTGTATATATAGATTATAGTATATAGTGTGTGTGTGTATATATAGATTATAGTGTGTGTATATAGATTATAGTATATAGTGTGTGTGTGTGTATATATAGATTATAGTATATAGTGTGTGTGTGTATATATAGATTATAGTGTGTGTATATAGATTATAGTATATAGTGTGTGTGTGTGTATATATAGATTATAGTATATAGTGTGTGTGTGTGTGTGTGTATATATAGATTATAGTATATAGTGTGTGTGTGTATATATAGATTATAGTGTGTGTATATAGATTATAGTATATAGTGTGTGTGTGTATATATAGATTATAGTGTGTGTATATAGATTATAGTATATAGTGTGTGTGTGTGTATATATAGATTATAGTATATAGTGTGTGCATATAGATTAGATTATAGTATATAGTGTGTGTGTGTGTGTATATATAGATTATAGTGTGTGTGTATATATAGATTATAGTATGTGTGTGTATATATATATATATATATATATATATATATATATATATATATATATAGTGCGTGTGTTTATATAAATTTCTCTGCCACCCGTGATCTGTTCTCTATAGACTGTCCCACATTAGGGAGATTTATAGATTTATTGCCTTTTTTTTTTTTCTTGTCTGGCACAAATTGATCACCTTGATTGATTGATTTCTATAGATAGATATCTATCGATAGATAGAGATATCGATCTATAAAATATATATATATTCCTTCCTTCTTTTTCTTTTTTGTAAATGTAAACCCATCCATTTACATTTTTCAGAGTCTCTAAGGGCTTATTTATATCTAGTCACCCCTCTGAAAAGCGGTCCACTACTGATTGCTTTTCAGAGGGTGATACGAAGAAAACAACAAATCAAGGGTACATTCTCGACAGTCCACAAATACAGTTCAGATAAAAGCAAAAGCAACTTAATAATACAGTAGACTTGCAGGGGTCTCAAACTGGCGGCCCTCCAGCTGTTGCAAAACTACAAGTCTCATCATGCCTCTGCTTCTGGGTGTCATTCTTGTAGCTATCAGCCTTGCAATGCCTCATGGGACTTGTAGTTTTACAACAGCTGGAGGGCCACCAGATTAAGACCTCTGCAGTAGAGGGTAGTATTTCAATGCCCGGGGGGCCCAACTAGTTCGAGGCCTATATCGGTGAAACCCATGAATGGGGGTCCCAAAGGTTGAGTACAGATCTGGATCCAAGTTGTTGGAGAGGAGTGTGTGTGGGGGTGGGGGCAGGGCACCCACCAAGTTTAATATTTCAACAGATCCTGGCTATTCAATGCCTGACTCCAAACCCTACTCCAAAGTCAACCGCCGCTCCTTAACCCATGCCGCCCATATCCTCTCAAACCTTTTGGGGCAATTGTGTCCCGTATACTCATGTGACATTTAGACCCCTTTCACACTGGGGTGGTTTTCAGGCACTTTTCGCGCTAAAAATAGCATCTGTAAAGCGCCTAAAAACTGCCTCCCCTACAGCCCCAGTGTGAGAGTCCGATTGCTTTCACACTGGGGCGGTGCGCTTGCAGGACAGGAAAAGCAGCATCTTTGGGGCGGTGCAGGAGAGGTGTATACATCGCACCCGCACCGCCCTGCCCATTGAAATCAATGGGCAGCTCTGCCAAAACGATTCGGCAGCGGCGATTTTTCTGGCGCTTTTAACCTCTTCTGGGGGGTTAAACCCCCCCCCCTCTTAAACAGCGGTAAAGCGCCGCTAAAACTAGTGGCGCTTTACCGCTGACGCCCCAGTGTGAAAGTAGCTTTACAATAAAGTTCTATATAAAAAATAAAAATATGGCGTGATGCGCCGGAACCAGTCCATCGCCAAAGTGTCTTCTGAGTGTTCAGTGCTAAAGAGCCCTTTACGCCTCTAAGGGTCCATTCACACCGGGTGGGGTGGGACTGAGTTGGGCGGCTAATCTAGCAAACTGAGGGGCTGCTAAGAAAAAAAAAAAAGAAAGAAATAGCTAGGGCTGAAACAACTAATCGATTATGAAATTAATCGATTACTATTTTCATAATCGATTAATCGGCCAGTAACATAATGGGGGTTAAAAAAACTAAAATGAGCCCTTTATAGTACAAAAAGAGCAAATAATCGCTACTGTAAATATTACTTTCACAGTTCTACAGTTAAAAAAAATGAACCCCTTACAGTAGTGATTATCTGCTTTTTTTTTTTTGCACTATAAAGGGCTCATTTTGGTTTTTTTTTAACCCCATTATGTTACTAAACGTCTTAGACCTGGTTCACATCTATGTGTTTTTTGGTGCTTTTTTGCAGAAGCGCACTGCAGTTCATTAACATGGTTTCCCATGGGACACGTTCACATCTATGCTTTTTTCAGCCGCTGCGTATTTGGAAAGGGTCAAGGACTTTTTTTAACGCAAAAACTGTGCTTTTTTGGTTCAATATACTTCAATGGAGAAGCTGCAGAAAAGCATGTAATGCAGCAATTTGTGTTTTTTAATCTGCCCAACAACAAATTGGCTAAAAAAAATGCAAAAACGCAAATCGCCGCAAAATTACGTGCGCAAAAATCAAAATGCACAGCAAAAAGCACTGCAGAAACAGATCAAAAGCAAACTGCCTAGGTATGTAGCAAGCCTTATGCTGGCCACACTGATCAATTTTCAGAGGAGAATATTCAGACAAAAAATCTTTGTACATTCGCTGAATTGTTTTTAAAATGAATGTAATTTATGAACAAAAACCACAAACACTGTCTGAAAATTCCTTTGACCAAGAAGTTTTCTATTTCCAAATTTTCCCGTCACTGTGGTTCAAAATGAACGTCGACTTGACCCCCACTAACGATTAGAAAATCGAACGAACGTACTTAAAATTTTAATTTTTTTTGAAGGAAGACATTTGATCTCTGAGTCTGATAATATTTATCAGATTCACCCTTTAATAGTATATACAGTATATCTCTTCTAATAGTATATACAGTATATCTCCTCTAATAGTATATACAGTATATCTCTTCTGTCTGTTATTCTCAGAGTGGATTAGATATTTTGCTCCCTAACCATATAGTTGGTTATTTATATTTACCACTGCATAGAGTTTTTTAAAACTTAACTCATTAACTAAATTATATGCCACACTTTTTTTTTTTTTTTTAAGGTTATTAACCGATTAATCGATTAATCGAAACAATAATCGGCCAACTAATCGATTATGAAAATAATCGTTAGTTGCAGCCCTAGAAATAGCCCCCGCCCCCCCAAAAAAGTAAAAACACTGGCTATTTAGATTAAAGGGGGGGGGGGGGTGGAGGCGTGGGCATAAAGTTTATTTTGGGGGGGGGGGGGGGGGTGAATTTCTGCTTTAACAGTGTAGTAAGCTGCTCTGTGCTGGCAGCACCCTGGAGAGCCAGAGCGCAGCAGTCTGACACTCCTACACGGTGCTGTCCAATAGGCAACCCTGGAAGTCCCACTGAAAAGAAGGTACACTCCCCCCCCCCCCCCCCCCCCCCACCAAAAAAAAAATGACATGCTAAATGTGGCATGTCAGGGGGGGAGGAGTGCTTAAAGAGGAAGTTCCACTTTTGGGTTCGTCCCCTCGGCGGAGGCGCGCTGTACCTCTCTGCCTGGGGTTCTCGGCTCTTGATAGGATAGATTGATAGCATTGGCTCCTGCACCTGTCAGTCATATCCAATGACGCGGATGTGGGGCAGAGTCCAGCATTCTGTGTGTCTGGATGCAAATGATGGACTTGGGAGCGCGCCCACAAGGTAACCCCCCCCCTCCCCCAGGAAATCCCTTCTCCTAGGGGGTTTACCAATGCCAGGAGGAGCTGCGAGCGCCAGTGGGGGACCCCAGGAGAGGAGGATCAGGGCCACTCTGTGCAAAACAAACTGCACAGTGGAGGTATGACATGTTTGTTATTTAAAAAAACAAAACAAACAAAAAAAAAAGGGTTTACAACCCCTTTGATATACACACTATATCACAGGACCATGGGAGCCGTGGCCCTCCCATCATTTAGGCGTCTGCATTCTGTATGAGTTCTGGATGTTGGAGATGGTCACAGGACATGCCGTGATGTGGGGATTAAGACACTGGCAGCGCTCATGTTACATGCTTGAGTTACAGTCCTGTGAATGTCACAAAGCTGGAACACCCCGTTGTGATAAGTGGTTTATAGCTGTGTATTCAGGGATCCAAGGGGGAAACGGATCAATCCAAAAGTGGATAACAAATATTGATTCTTCTGCTCAAACTAAGAGCTGATCTTAGGCTCCCGGCCATTTTCTCCTATGTTTGTAGTGGAAAGAAAGTACCGGTATGTTCTGGCTATTGACAAGTGTACCCAAGCTAGCCATACATGTCTTAAATTTTGTCCGATTTTCAAAATCTGAGCTGTGGGTGGCACTGCCAACACCAACCAGGTGAGCAAACTTTGATTGAGGAATCAAAGGAGTCGGGCAGAAAAAAAGTTGGCTGAACTGTGACTGCACCCAATCAGATTCCATGGGAAGTTCTCCCATCCTTATTGTCTAGCATGGACATATACACAACGATCAACATTCACAAAGGCTTTAAAAATGTGCTTCGTGTTTTCTTTTTTTTTTTCGTTTTTTGTTTTTTATTGTTTGCAAGCAGATTTTGAACATTTGTGACCGCCCTTGGGTTGGGAAATTGGAAAGTTGCGATGGCGGCTGCTTCTGTTGGGATTTTGCTTGTAAATGCCATTGTCCTAGTTAGGGTTTCACCGATACCACTTTTCTAAGACCGAGTACAAGTACCGGTACCTTTTTCAAGTACTCGCTGATTACCGATACTTTTTTTTTTTTTTTTTTTAATGTCATGTGACAGTGGACTGTTTTTTATATATTTTTTGGAGCGAGAGTGGACGATGTCTGTGTGTATTGTTTTGTTTGTTTTTTGTTTTTTTTTTACAATTTTACCCTTTTAAATATTTATTACAATTTTTATTATTATTGTTATTTATTTTTTTTGTTATCGGCCATGTTGGGAGGTGGCTTTGGTGAGATATCAGGGGTCTTAACAGACCCCTGACATCTCCCTTTTGAGACAGAGAGCGACTGAGGATAAAAGATTTCCCAGTCCCCTTCTCTGCAGCCTTAGCTGCACTGAAGATGAATGGAGAGAAGACAGAGGCTCCTCTCCATTCATAAAAGGAGAGATCGTAAACACAGACTACGATGCTCAGTTATGTGAATGTACGGAGTCAGTGATCACTGACTCTGTGCATTCAGAAAAGGAAGGAGACAGTGAATGACATAAATTTACCGGTTCCTTCCCCTGCTCTCCATCCTGACAGATCCAGGACTGGGGGGTGAGGGGGGGGACGGACACCGGAGGAGGACAGAGCACCAGAGGACACGGGGGACCGGAGGAGCAGGGAGGACATGGCGGGGGACCTGAGGAGCAGGGAGGACATGGCGGGGGACCTGAGGAGCAGGGAGGACATGGCGAGGGACCTGAGGAGCATTGAGGACATGGCGAGGGACCTGAGGAGCAGGGAGGACATGGCGAGGGACCTGAGGAGCAGGGAGGACATGGCGAGGGACCTGAGGAGCAGGGAGGACATGGCGAGGGACCTGAGGAGCAGGGAGGACATGGCGAGGGACCTGAGGAGCAGGGAGGACATGGCGAGGGACCTGAGGAGCAGGGAGGACATGGCGAGGGACCTGAGGAGCAGGGAGGACATGGCGAGGGACCTGAGGAGCAGGGAGGACATGGCGAGGGACCTGAGGAGCAGGGAGGACATGGCGAGGGACCTGAGGAGCAGGGAGGACATGGCGAGGGACCTGAGGAGCAGGGAGGACATGGCGAGGGACCAGAGGAGCAGGGAGGACATGGCGAGGGACCAGAGGAGCAGGGAGGACATGGCAAGGGACCAGAGGAGCAGGGAGGACATTATTGAAATCTATACAGGGAGATTTGTAACTCGACGCACCGGTCACCCCTGACTGCCCAGGTATCAGGTGAAGCATCGGAGCATTTGCAGGAGTACAAGTGCTGCAAACCATATATATATATATATATATATATATATATATATATTGGTTTGCAAGCAGTTTTTGAACATTTTGGGTTTTTTTTGGAATTGGAAGGTTGCACAGCGTTGCTGCAGTTATTTAATACACGGCTGGTAGGTGGTTTTTGGGTGTCCCTGTTTGCTTCCAATGGAGGCAAGCGCTAAAAGAGGCAAATTACTAACTTAAACCACAGACACTTGATGAGCTTGGCCCAATTTTTTTCTGTCCCTTTGGTCTTTAGTGTGGGAAGGTCCTTCAGGCAGTTTTCTGCTTAAGTCAACTCTGCCCAATGGTTGCTAGAAGTGTCCATCACAGGCTCCTAAAGTCCTCCAGTAGCAACTTCACAACGGGAGGGAAGGCAACAGGACCAATCAACTGGCATAAAGTGCAGCTTCCAGTTGCCACTTTAGTTTTTGAAAAAGGTGCAATGGGTTGCCATGTAATCTAGGTATGTGAAAGAAGATGTTAGAAGCTTTTTGGTTTCCAAAAATGAATAACTAGAAACGGGTGGGAGTGGGGGACATTGGGACTTTTTTTCCCTCTGGATTTGGACTTTAGTTTTCTGACTTGGGTCTTTTCAAAAATGATCTTGAAATTGTGAAGAAGGGTTCATTGTACTCTATTTACAGCAGAGGTGGGGGACTCGAGTCACATGACTTGACTTAAGTCAGACTTAAGTCACCTGTTTGAGGACTTGCTTGACAAAATTGAATAAATGACTCGACTTGACTTTGACTTGTCACTAATGACTTGCGACTTGACTTTGACTTGGGCTATTTGACTTGCAATGACTTGGCATCACACACATTGCCCACCACCGCCTCTGAGCCAATCAGCATTTGCCAAATGCCATTGGAGCTGTTCAGGATAGCGGTAAGAGTTATGTCAGTCCCTGCATTAAGCGCACCTGTTGAACGTGTGTTCAGCCATGGTGGGGTGATAATGTGACCCCATCGCTCACAACTGAGCGAGAAAGTACTTTCCCATTTAATCTTTTGCAAATGCAATGCATTTTAAGTGGCTATTCTCATCACCATTCAAGTGTCCAGATGTTGGCATTATGTCAAGTTCTAACTTTGAGCTTAGTTATTTTCCCCCTCAGCAAGGACTACATTTTTTCAGGCTTGTTGGCCATTTAATTGCTGAGTGTTCTGCTCCTTGTCTGCTGTTTGGGCATTCAAAGTGTTTCTTTAATATGCCAAGAAAAAAGCACTAAGCAGTTTTGTTAATGTTGAAAATAAAACAAAACCTTTCCTGAAAACTGACTTTTAACTCATTTAAAGGTGGAAATGGGGTAGATCAGTATTTTGACTTAATTTGTGACTTGACCAAAATAAATGACTTGACTTGACTTGCTTGACTTCTAGCAGGGACTCGGCTTGACTTGCTTGCTTTTCGCCACAGTAACTTGGGACTTGCTTGTGACTTGAAGGTTAAGACTTGAGACTTGCTTGTGACTTGCACATGTGTGACTTACTCCCATGTGTGATTTACAGTATAGAGGAAGTGCTTCTGGCCACTCTTAGAGGAAGATGCTGCAATTGGAGGCTCTCCACTAGGATAGTCAAGAGCAGGCAATCTGTCAAGGTGGCTTCCTGTGCAGGAAAAAGAAAGTGGAAACAGGAACCATAAAGCCTTGCTCTGGGTCAGTAAGGGGCGGGTTACTATGGCAGCCATGTAGCTAGCACTTGCAAAATTCAGCAAGGGCATCTCCCATATTTTTCTCAGAAAAAGTTTCTTTGAAAGCAACCCTCGTATGACAAAAAATTGTTCAAGCCAGGCATGCCTACAAAATATTTACCTACTCACACTTCCAAAATGCTGCTCTTCTAAAGTTCGCAGGGAAACAGATTCCTCTAGTAGTGTCAATCTCCTGCAGCTCTAACTAGTCCTCTTGCTGACCTCCACATCCATTACTCTATTCTGAGAAAAGGTCCGCAGGAGGAACCAGTGAGGGCTGTGGGGTCCTAGGACATTGACACTACCAGAAGAGTTGGTTTCCAGGGTCCCTCACAGCTCTCACTGGTTTTTCCTGCAGACCTTAAAGCGGGGGTCCACCCACACCGCCAAAAAAAAAAATATTAAAAGCCAGCAGCTACAAATACTGCAGCTGCTGACTTTTAATACATGGCCACTTACCTGTCCCAGGGTCCAGCGATGTCGGCAGGCGACGCCGAGAACCCGCTCGGTTCTCGGCAGCTGCCGCCGCCATCCTAGGTAAGGGAATCAGGAAGTGAAGCGTTGAGGCTTCACTTCCCGGTTCCCTACTGCGCATGGGCGAGTCGCGCTGCGCGTCCCAAGTGGTCCCCGCTCTCTCCTGGGAGCTGTGTGTTTCCCAGGAGACAGCGCGGTGGGGACGGGAAGAGGCGTAGACTCCCATGGGAGTCTATGCCGGAAGTGGGTGCAAATACCTGTCTTAGACAGGTATCTGCACCCTCCTCCCCCCTGAAAGGTGCCAAATGTGACACCGGAGGGGGGGGAGGGTTCCGAAAAGCGGAAGTTCCATTTTTGTGTGGAACTCCGCTTTAACTCGGAATTAAGTAGTGATGTTGAGGTTGGTTCCTGGTTTCCTGGGTCCCCCACTAGTATTCTGAGTGAGGGTCAGCAGGAGGAGCCAGTGAGAGCTGTGGGGGACCCAGGAGCTTGACTCCCAAGAAAAAAGACTGTCAAACCAGCTGCTGACAAGGCCTGTGATTGTAAATCACACTGGAAGAAATAACAAGGTCCAGCTCAATTCTAGTTCATTCGCATTGCGTTTAATCAGGCCCTGATGGAGGGGGCATTTTTGTATGCGCTTTAATTTCCATTTATGTTACTGAACAGGAAACGAGCACTTTTGCTAGTGTCAATATCCAGGGTCCACCACAGCTCTAACTAGTTTCTCTTGCTGAACTCTACCTCACTACTTGAGTGAAGGTCTGCAGGAGGAACCAGTGAGAACTGTGGGTGATCCATGAGATCAACCCTACCAGGAAATTAACACTTCTGGTGTTGACCTCCTGGGTTCCCTGCAGATCTCACTGGTTCCTCTTACTGACCTCCATATCACTACTGTATTCTGTAATGAGTGAAGTTCGGCAGGGGACCCAGGAGATCGATACTACCAGAAGTATCTACCAGTATCCCTGTAGGCTTTAGAGGAGGAGCATTCTGGTAGTGTGGGCAGATAATTTGCCCTGGTGTTATTAAGACACAGAGATTGAAAATTTTCCAAATCTAAGTCAAAAACTGCAATAGAAACCTGATAGAGGTTCTCTTACTTCCCCACCCTATCCAAAACAAATAAAGAAAATTGTGGTCGACGTTGGCTTTTAATGGCCTACGTAATGGACTGCCCAGGACCTGATGCCCTGGAAAAGGGGTGTCTGTCCTTACCCTCTCAGCTACAAATATAGCATATAGGCCCACAGTTTTTGTTTTCATTCAAGAACTAAGTTGCTTCTTTGAGTTGCTTGGTTTGGGTGGCCAGATGAGATGATAGTATTAGGTAACATTCCTTAATTATCAAAGTGTGCCTTTGACCCTGCTTGGGCTGCCCTGGAAAACACACCACCTCATGAAAGGTTGCTAATTGGTTATTGACTGAACTTGTGTTCGAGCAACAGCAAAGCAAGTACGTGTCCTGGGAGCTTGTACTTTGTGCTTCTGCCGTTCTGAGAAGATAAACATTAATTAGCCTGGCTTCATCCAGCAATCACTATGCTGTTACAAGTTTTATGAGTCTAGAATTATTTAGGATATTATCACTTATCTATCTGTAGTCTGAAGATATAAAAATCTATTTTAGCTCTGATACATATTCTTCTCAACCAATGTGCAGTGTTTGACTTGCATATCTGAAAAGTAAAACAACAGATGAGTCCTACGTATCCTCCGTACTAGCTTTTCTAAGGCTGGCCCGGTAGT
This sequence comes from Aquarana catesbeiana, assembly GCF_042186555.1. Lineage (NCBI taxonomy): Eukaryota > Metazoa > Chordata > Amphibia > Anura > Ranidae > Aquarana > Aquarana catesbeiana. Next base: position 220,771,670 of record NC_133335.1, read on the forward strand.
GTAATGGCATAGAATTAATTTTTTTTTTCATTTTTATTATTTGCCTAAAGCTCATCTCTAAGAAACTTGAAAATTCCTCCTTGCTCCAATGATCTAAGGCAATGGTCTCCAAACTGTGGCCCTTTGCTTGCCTTTGTCCCACCCTTGGGTCACTGTTCCTCTCACTGATACGAGACACTATTCCCCCTCCCCCTGACACCAACTTTGGGGCACTGCTCCTCCTACTACCAATGATTGGGTACTATGCTTTCCACTTACTCCAATAATAGGGTACTATTCCTTCCACTGACACCAATTATTGGGTACTTTTCTTCCCACTGACACCAATGATGGGCTACTATTCCTCCCACTGACACCAACATCTGGCCCCCCTAAAGTCTGAAGGACAGTAAATTGGCCCTTTTTGGAAGTTTGGAGACCCATGGTCTAGGGTCCTGACATAATTTAAGACCATAGCATGAACCATAGCCTTCCATTGGACAAGAGGACACAGAGGGACAATCCATCTCTGGAGCATGGTGGAGTGCCGTTTACCAGGGGAGTGGAGATTCAGATAAGTAAAATGCTTTTACTTATACCGCTGGACCTCAACGAGCAGTTAACCCTTACAGTGGGTGCCTTTTATGCCACCCCCCCCACCCCCCCCCAGTTTCTGCTTTTAATAGTCTCACTTTTCTAGGAAGGCTTTTTTGAAGTGTGTCTATGGGAGTTTGTGCCCATTCAGCCATAAGCGCATCTCTGACGTCATGTACTGATGTAGGTCAAGAAGGCTTAGCTCCCAGTTAGCATTCAGTTCATCGCAAAGGGGTTTGTTGGGGTGGAGGTCAGAGCTCTGTACAGGCCACTACAGTTCCTCTTAACCCAGTGGTTCTCAACTCCAGTCCTCGGGACCCACCAACAGGTCAGATTTTAAGTATTACCTTGGGGAGTTGCGGACTAGAATACTGCAATCACTGAGCAGCAAGTGATATCACCTGTGATGTATTTCAGCTATCTTGCAAACCTGGCCTGTTGGTGGGTCCTGAGGACTGGAGTTGAGAACCACTGTCTTAACCAAACACGCCTAAACCATGTCTTTATGGAGCTTGCTTAGTTTACAGGGTCACAGCCATACTGGAATGGAGAAAAGCCAAACTGTTTCCATGGGCTTGGAAGCACACAATTGTCAGAAAGGCCTTTTTGTGCTGTAGCATTTATGGCTTATTCACACCTAGGTGTCAACATATGTGTGGTGTGTTGTTGCGTCATTCAATGTCAATGGCACCCTAAAGCACAGCAAAATAGCCACCAATGCACATGTGCTGAACTGCTTTGGAAAAAATGTTGCATGTCCATGAATTGGCTCTTTGAGGTGTGTAGGTCATCCCATTCAGATCAACCCATTGTACCTTATTACACATCAATGGACTATGTACATTGGATATAAAAAAGACCCCTGTTAAAATGTCAGGTTTCTGTGATGTAAAAAAAAAAAAATGAGACAAAGATAAATCCTTTCTGAACTTTTTTTCACCTTTTAATGTGACTTAAAAACTGTACAACTCAATTGAAAAACAAACTGAAATCTTTTAGGGGAGGAAGTAAAAATAAAAAATGAAAATAATGTGGTTGCATAAGTGTGCACACCCTCTTATAATTGGGGATGTAGCTGTGTTCAGAATTAAGCAATCACATTCAAACTCATGTTAAATAGGAGTCAGTACACACCTGCCATCATTTCAAGTGCCTCTGATTAATCCCAAATAAAGTTCAGCTGTTCTAGTAGGTCTTTCCTGACATTTTCTTAGTCGCATCACACAGCAAAAGCCATGGTCCGCAGAGAGCTTCCAAAGCATCAGAGGGATCTCATTGTTAAAAGATATCAGTCAGGAGAAGGGTTAAAAAAGAATTTCCAAGGCACTCGATATACCATGGAACACAGTGAAGACAGTCATCATCAAGTGGAGAAAATATGGCACAACAGGGACATTACCAAGAACTGGACGTTCCTCCAAAATTAATGAAAAGACGAGAAGAAAACTGGTCAGGGAAGCTGCCAAGAGGCCTACAGCAACGTTAAATAGCTGCAGGAATATCTGGCAAGTACTGGCTGTGTGGTACACGTGACAACAATCTCCTTTATACTTCATATGTCTGGGCTATGGGGTAGAGTGGCAAGACGGAAGCCTTTCCTTACCAAGAAAAACATCCAAGCCCGGCTAACGTTTGCAAAAACACATCTGAAGTCTCCCAAAAGTATGTGGGAAAATGTGTTCTGGTCTTATGAAAACAAGGTTGAAGTTTTTGGCCATAATTCCAAAAGATATGTTTGGCGCAAAAACACCACTGCACATCACCAAAAGAACGCCATACCCACCGTGAAGCATGGTGGTGGCAACATCATTCTTTGGGGCTGTTTTTCTTCAGTTGGAACAGGGGCCTTAGTCAAGGTAGAGGGAATTATGAACAGTTCCAAATACCAGTCAATATTGGCACAAAACCTTCAGGCTTCTGCTAGAAAGCTGAACATGAAGAGGCATCACCAGAAGAAGATTCAAGTTTTGGTATAGTCCAGCCAGAGTCCAGACCTGAATCCGATTGAAAATCTGTGGGGTGATCTGAAGAGGGCTGTGCACAGGAGATGCCCTCGTAATCTGACGGATTTGGAGTGTTTTTGCAAAGCAGAGTGGGCGAATATTGTCAAGTCAAGATGTGCCATGCTGATAGACTCATACCCAAAAAGATTGAGTGCTGTAATAAAATCAAAAGGTGCTTCAACAAAGTATTATTTTAGGGTATGCACACTTATGCAACCAGATTATTTTACTTTTTTATTTTAACTTCCCTCCACCTAAAAGATTTCAGTTGTACAGTTTTTATAGGTCACATTAAAGGTGGAAAAAGTTCTGAAATGATTTATCTTTGTCTCATTTTATTACATCGCAGAAACCTGACATTTTTAACAGGGGTGTGTAGACTTTTTATATCCACTGTAGATGTAAATGGACCCTTAAAACGGAAACACCTGAACTCAGTCATTTGGAGGGGAATGCATATAATTGTAGCCATATAGGTAGATGTTATGGCCAGGTGTCTACAAACTGATGGCCATATGGTTAAGCCACCAGGAACAGGACCTGATATAAAAGTTCTAGGGACTGTGTAAGCCAGGGTTCCACAACCAGGGTTCCATGGAACTATAGGGTTCCTCCAGAGGTTGCTAGGGGTTCCTTGAGCAATTTCTGCCTCTCCGATAAGTTTACCCTGACACCATTGATCTTTTTAGCTATCTGTAAGGGGGTAATTCTTCCCAATGACCACAAGTGTAATGCCCCGTACACACGGTCGGACATTGATCGGACATTCCGACAACAAAATCCTAGGATTTTTTCCGACGGATGTTGGCTCAAACTTGTCTTGCATACACACGGTCACACAAAGTTGTCGGAAAATCCGATCATTCTGAACGCGGTGACATAAAACACGTACGTCGGGACTATAAACTGGGCAGTAGCCAATAGCTTTCATCTCTTTATTTATTCTGAGCATGCGTGGCACTTTGTGCGTCGGATTTGTGTACACACGATCGGAAATTCCGACAACGGATTTTGTTTGTCGGAAAATTTTATAGCCTACTCTCAAACTTTGTGTGTCGGAAAATCCGATGGAAAATGTGTGATGGAGCCTACACACGGTCGGAATTTCCGACAACAAGGTCCTATCACACATTTTCCGTCGGAAAATCCAACCGTGTGTCCGGGGCATTAGGAGCATTCTTCCCACCGACCACCACACTAATGTATCATGGGTTGTAGAAAAAGTGTTTTTTTTAGCAGGGGTTCCCTGAGACTGGAAAGTTATATCAAGGGTTCCTCTGGGTTAAAAAGGTTGAGAAAGGCTGGTGTAAGCTGCCCCAGAGTTTGTTGGGAACAGTAGGCGAAATGAAACTATGGAATAAATACCAAGTGACTGGACTCTCTCTCGTCAATGGTGGCATTTCATATGCTGTAGATGCTAGCAGAACGAACAAACAAACAGATATAATTGTGAAGTTCAACTGATAAGTGTGTGCAGATTCATTCAGGATCTGTTTTGACTTGGCCTGTGATCGAATTATTATGACCTTGTAGTTGCATGTTAAGGCCTGAGTAATAATTTCCTGGTAAGTAGATAAGGTTGCAGCTTCTGGGTTCTCAGAGAAATTGCTATTGAATGATGTCACACTTCTCTGCAAGGTCTTCTCCTCTGTGGTTTCTTCTTTCTTATCTATTCCATCTCGCATGACCAAGCTGATGACATTTTGCTGTTCTCCAAACAGGTGCTTCCCTTCCATATAGGCATCTATTCCTTGCAGTGCAAATTGTTCTTCAAGTGGTTGTACACCCTTTACAACCATTTTATACTACAGGCAAGCCTATAATTAGGCTTACCCTTAGCTACACTGGATATCTTCTAAACCTGCACGGTTTAGGAGATATCCCTGTATTTGCAAGTGCCGACGTCATCGGCACATGTGCACTTAAGCAAACTGAAGCGTGCCATTGCTTCAGTTGTACTGTGCCGTTACCGGCGGCTCCCCTACGCATGCGCGGGAGTGACGTCATCACGGCTCCAGCCAATCACAGCACCGGAGCCGCGATACCCGGAAGTAACCCCCCACCCCCCGGGGAGATGTCAGATGTCGGCTGCCGGAGCGGTGAACAAAGACCGCTGCGGGGACTTCGATCTCAGGTAAGTAATTCATAATGAGCTAGTATGCTAGGTTTATTTTATTTTTTTTATTAAATGGATTTACAACCACTTTCAGGAAGAAAGATAATGGAGTTGATTTACTAAAGGACTGTGCACTTTTGCAAAGGGCAGTTGCTCCAGGGCTTAGTAAATGAGGCAAGGTTTCACTTTGCAAAGAACAATCAATCATATGCGAGGGGGGAAAAAAAAAGCAGAATTTTTGCTTGCACATGATTGGATGATGGAAGTCAGCAGAGCTTCTGCTTATTTACTAAGGTTGGGAGCAACTGCACTTTGCAAAGTGCACAGTCTATTTGTAAATCAACCCCAATGAATCAATTCAGGAGTATGAGATAGTGGATGTCCCTCCTAACCACCTCCGCTCTAGAAAGTTTTACCCCCTTCATGACCAGGCCATTTTTTTTGCTATTTAGTAGTGCGCTACTTTAACTAGTAGTTGTGCGATCATGCAATGCTGTACCCAGATGTAATTTATATAAAATATTCACACAAGTAGAGTTTTTTCTTTTGGTGTTATTTGATCACCACTGGGTTTTATTATATAAATGAAAAAAAGACAAAAAATATTGGTTTGATTTTTTTTTTTTTTTTCAAAATTTTCGACTTTCTGCTATAAAACATATCCAATAAAAAAAATTATCAAATTTCTTCATAAATTTAGGCCAAAATGTATTCTGCTACATGTCTTTGGTATAAAAGAAAATTCCCAGTAGGTGTATATTGATTGGTTTGCATTAAAGTTATAGTGTGCAAACTATAGTATATACTCGATATTGGAATTTTTTTTTTATACAACTAATGGCGGTGATTAGCGACTTAGAGTGGGACTGTGATAATGCGGCGGACAATCTGACACTGACATCACCAGTAACATTAATACAGTGATCAGTGATAATTCTATACACTGTACTAATGCCACTGGTAAGGGGTTAACATCTAGGGCAGGTGTCTCAAACTAGTGGCCCTCCAGCTGTTGCGGAACTACAAGTCCCATCATGCCTCTGCCTGAGGGAGTCATACTTGTAACTGTGAGCCTTGCAATGCCTCATGGGACTTGTAGTTTCGCAACAGCTGGAGGGCCACCAGTTTGAGACCCCTGATCTAGGGCAATTAGAGGAGTAACTGTGTGTCTAACAAGTGTTAGTGTGTGCTGCTTTTTACTTATAATCTCTTTGCTTCTTATCCCTGTTTGGAGGGATAAGAAACAGAGAGATTGTTTCCTCTGTACAGAGCCCTGTGTTGATTTGTCAACACAGGGCTCTAGTCTGTGATTGGACACAGCCGATCAGCAGGTGGCAGCTGGTGGGCTTTTCTTCTGGCGGGGCAGCAAACAACCAGTACTATCAGCCAGCACCCCCCCCAGGAGGTCCAGCACTTACTATGCAGCGGGCTATGTCCTTCTCTCCTCCTGTGTCCTCTGGGCAGTGGCGGGTCTGGGCCCGGCTCCAGCATGTCTTTTCTTCCACAACGCTAGGCATCCAATAGGATCGCCTGGCAGAAACAGGTCTCGCTGACCTGCCTCTTGATTGGCGGGGAGTAACTGTAGTGTGAAAATAGTGAAAATTCATTTGCTATGGTCACACAGTTGGGTCCACCCTATTTTGAAGCCTATTAGAGCCTTTGGGTGCTTCAAAAAACACACTCCCGCCATTGGAATTCATGCGTCTGGCATCCTGAAAGGGGCCAGGCACATGAATAGGGAGGGCAGCAGAGGTGTTAGGGGGCGGTGCCCGCTCACAGTGCATGGCCGCCGCTGGTCCCAGCCATTAATCATTCCCTGGGACCTGCTGTACACAGCGGGTGTCAGTGGGGTGGGGGCGAGCATGCACGTGCACAAAACCCAGAAACAGGAAGTGACGTACCGGTACACTACGGGCTGCATGTCCGCAGTACATGACGGGCAGTCCGCAAGTAGTTAAAGCAGAAACCCAGCCTTCCCTTCAGTCTTGCACAATTGTACAGACTCCTCTCCTGTACTGGAATTGCTTACTCTGATTTAGCTGCTCACTTTGAGCGTCTTTCAGTGTGCATTAGAAGCTGTAGCAAGTTAGGCCTTATACACACGAGATGCTGTTAAACGCGCGTTCAGAGGCAGTTAGACACTTTTTTCAACTGCCCCTGAACTCATTCAATGTTATCCTATGTGTCTAGTTTTTTGGCGTTTTTAGGCAGTTGCGTTTTAACCTCATTTTTTCAGAAGCAAAAAAATGGGTTCAGACGCAAAAGTTTTCTGCGTTTCACACGCCAAATGCGGCTAAACGCGTTTAGCCGCGTTTTGCGTTAAGTGTTTTTAAAGGAACCCAAAGTCGGGTCGCAAAACGTCAAGCACTTTTCTGCAGCAGAGAATGACATTTTCCGACCTGACTTTGGGGCCCCATATCTCGGGGCCACTTGGTGCTAGGAACCCCAAATTTGGATATGTTATAGTGTTAGTCCAACTGCGTTAGCATAATTTTTGGGGTTCCTAGCACCAAGTGGCCCCGAGATATGGGGCCCCAAAGTCAGGTCGGAAAATGTCATTCTCTGCTCTGCAGACGCTTCTAGACGCAAACACGGTAAAACGGGCGTTTCTAAACGCCGGTTTCAGCTTTTAAAAACGTGTTCAGCAGAGTTTGCACTGGCGTCTCGTGTGCATGAGGCCTAAGTCCTCCTCATTTCCTGGCTGGAGGATGTCCAGCATCCTGGATTACCACCCTCTCTTAAGCTGCAAAGCCAGACATACGGGGGTATACATATATCGTAATACTTTGCTTCTCGGTAAAAACGATCCTCTCTGTGTCGTTTGGCAGGTGTTACGCCTGCCGAAGTGCCCTATTTAATTGTGGTGGTGTGGACTTTGAAGGGTTATGACAGGTGGTGAGGAGGCAACATATTGCCTCCATGATTGTGCTCTTCAGAGAGCTACCACAAGTGTCAATGAGCCCTTGGCATATGTCATGTCACCTGATCGGTATACCGTGGGAAGGTAGGGCTTAAACACTTGTTCGAAAGAAGTTTCCTGCTGCTTCGCATTCACCTGCTGCAGGTTTTACTGCCTGAAGGACATCACACCAATAACCTGCTGTAGGAATGTGGAGAACATTCCGATGAACAGGATGAAGGCATGTACTCATATTTAACCTGTTTGATGAACTTCTAGTTCATGTGCATGGATATAGCCTTCCTTTACTACAGATTACATTCAGCCTTCCCAGAAGAGTTGCAGCTGTTATAGCTGCAAAGGGTGGGCCAACTCAATATTGAACCCTACAGAGTGTGATGGACCCCGTACTCAAGATGTCTGCTGTAAATGCTTCCTCTGTCCGGTACCACACAATCCAAGACCCCTTAACTTTCCCATTTACTAGTCGTAGCTCAGTGTAGGGTAAAACATCAGACCACACCAGTCTTGGAGTACATCAGGAATAACCTTTTTATTTGAGATTTCACAGAAATATATACAGCAGGATGACAAACTGTAACCAGAAACCTAATTAACATGAGCTACTTATCTAATCCTTTAGACAGCCTATGTGACTAAGAGACATGACCTTTAGAACAGACTTGCCGTCTCTTTTAGCTCAGAAGACACAATCAACATTATCAACACAGAACTCCTTCATACAATAGCAAGGTTAATTAGAACAAACAACAATGGGTGAAATACTCTTAGAAGCTATGGCAAGCCAGATTAGACTCATTTACAATATAGAGGACAACAGACAGGTGGCTGGAGTTGATGACATTAGCATCTAACAGTATGTGTCCCAACAGTATGAATCAGTCACTATTTGTAATATGGCAAATACAGGGTTCCTAGAGTCTGTGTGTCTTGGGGGGATATGGACCTGAATCCAAAGTAACACCACCTCAAGGGTCCCCAGGGATACAGCTCACAAAGAGCACCGTTCCCCAAATGCCAGGGCCCATGATCGGTCGGCAAGAGGCCAGCATTCAGTCCCCTCCAAAAGCCTCTGTCCTGGCTAAGTCTGTCACATACTAAAAAACATTAAATTTCATGTGCGTGTAAAGGCAGGTGTCCCAATACTTTTGGTAATGTAGTGTATCTTGGACAGGAAGGACATTCTGTGATCAGGTGACTGTTGACATCCTTTGTGAGATATGTATTTACTTTGTGTATACCAGAGAATAGGGCAGGGTGATGAAATCTGTAGAAAAATAGAGTGGGATGTAATCTACAGCAGCTTTCCTGTTTTCAAGGAATGGATGGAAATCTGGGAGATGACTTGTTTTTGAAGGCCCCATTCACACAGACACACAGATCCATATGCCCCTGCGAAAGGCTATACAGTGGAACCTTGGATTGCGATTAACGCGGTTAACGAGCGTTTCGCAATACGAGCACTGTATTTCTAAAAATCCTAATTCGATTTGTGAGTGTTGTCTTGCAAAGAAAGCAGGATTCAGGCCAAAGCGGTGTGCAATACCGCTTTTGGCCTGAGGTGGGGGGCGCCGGAGCCAATTGGCGCCGTTCGGAAATGCACGGGAAGGCCGGAGGACAGTTCGGCTGACCTTGGCAAACCTCGGAAAGGCTTGTGAACTGAATCTTTTTGAGGTTTGCCGAGGTCAGCCGAAGTGTGCTCGGCCTTTTCAACCTTTTCCGAGGCTCTCCAGGGCCCCCGCCTCTGGCCGCATGCCGTATTGCATCCCATTGAAGTCAATGCAGAACGAATTATTATTTTCGTTTCCATTGACTTCAATAGGAAAACTCGCTTTGATATGTGAGTACTTTGGATTACGAGCATACTCCTGGAACGGATTGTGCTCGTAATCCGAGATTCCACTGTATTCAGCCGCCCAGGACGCACAGGTGTTCCGTGCAGGCAGCTGGTTGAAATCAATGACAGGAGACCAGCTGCACGGATCTCCATGTGCAAATCCGTGCGGGTCCCATGCTTGTGCAGTGCCGACCCTGGCAGGGTGCAGTGCGATTCAAGTTTTAGCACATTGCAATACTTGTTGCTTTTTTTTTTTTTTTTTTTTTTTTTTTTTACAACTTTATTTGAAGTGTCATGTCATTGCGCAGCAGCTCAGTGTGTTGTACTGCTGTACGGTGACACGACGTGCCACACATTGCAGAAAAATGCAGACATGCTGCATTTTTCCCCACCGCACTAAACGTCACACTAGCTTTTGTGGTGTAAATGCAGCCCATAGAGAGCACAAGTCACCGCACATTGTGTGAACGGGCCCTTAAAGTAGAATTATAGACAAAATATTTTTTTTTCATGTTGGCTAGAGTAAGGGAGGGTCATAACCCCTGTCAATTTATTTTTTGCTATCTGTGTCCCGTTGGGGCGATATCCCTCCACTTCCTTTCCCATAGCCAAAACAGGAAGTGAGAGGAAATCCCTGCAAATCAAGGGAATACCTTGGGGATCCCCAGGTCACCAGAATTGGAAGATTTCCTCTCTACGGTATTACTTTACTGGGGACAACCCAAAATTTCACTTTCACAGGACAAATAGGGGGAATTTCCCTAATGGAGCACAGACGGCAATAAAAACTGACAGGGGTTCTAATCCATCTCCATTCTATCCAAAACAAAAAAAAAAAAGTTTTTCCTTTAGACCCCATTTACACTGAGCCGCTCCCCAGTGTCAGCGGTAAAACGGCGCTATTTTTAGCGGCGTTTTAGTGGCGCTATGTGGCCGCTGGCGGGGCAGTTTTTAACCCCCCGCTAGTGGCCGAAAAGGGGTTAAATCCACCCCCCAAAACGCTGCTGCAGCGGTGCTTTGCTGGCGGTATAGCAGCGCTGCCCTATTGTTTTCAATGGGGAGGAGCGGTGTATTCACCGCCCCTACAGCGCTGCAAAGAAGCTGCTGGCAGGACTTTTTGTGACGCCCTTCCAGCGCAGCGCCCCAGTGTGAAAGCACTCGGGCTTTCACACTGGGTTTGTAGCTGAGGCTTTTTTCAGGCGCTTTTTAGCGCTGTAGCGCCTGAAAAACGCCTCAATGTGAAAGGGGTCTTATGCCGCGTACACACGGTCGGACTTTCCGGCAGGAAAAGTCAGACCGAATCTTTTCATCGGACATTCCGATCGTGTGTGGACCTCATCGGACCTTTTTTTTTTTTTCGAAAATTCTGGCGGACCTAGAAATAGAACATGTTTTATATCTTTCCGACGGGAATCAGTTCCTATCGGGAAAACCGCTCGTCTTTATGCTGTTCCTACTTACCAAAAAACGACGCATGCTCTGAAACAAGTACGAGACAGCAGCTATTGGCTACTGGCTATTGAACTTCCTTTTTCTAGTCCCGTCGTGCATGTTGTACGTCACCGCGTTCTAGACGGTTGGGCTTTGGTGTGATCGTGTGTAGGCAAGACAGTTTCAGCGGAACTCCATCGGAAAACCTTCAGAGTTTATTCCGACGGAAAAAACGGTCGTGTGTACGCGGCATAACTTGTACTTTTAAATACTTGATCTTCCTGTGCTTTTAGGCCTCGTGCACCGTTCTCCCACATGGGGATGTGCAGATGTTCCTTGCACTCCCCCCCTGAAGTCCACTGGGGCGTAGAAGCTGCATGGACACAGCTGTTGCACCCAAAGTTACATTCATGCAGTTTGAGGCCGTGCACCCTCACCGATCGCACTTTGGGAGCTGCGACTTTGTCCATGCAGCTGCTGCGTAACCATTGACGTCTATGGGACTGCCTGCAAGCAGAACACCAGAATACATCCTCGTGCAGGTAAACATAGTCCTCCACGGATGTATGATTTAGGATGTACGGTTACGTGCACAAGGCCTTCCCTACATTTTTATGAAAGAGGAAGTAAAGGCAGGAAAAAAAAAAAAAAACACACCCTGTAAGGCAAAGGCATAATGAGCTAGTATGCATAGCATACTAGCTCATTATGAATTAATTTACCTGAGATGGATGCCCCCGAAGCGACCCTCGTTCTTCTCCTTCATCGCCGCCATCTATCCCGGAGTGACTTCCAGGTATCGCGGCTCCGGCGCTGTGACTGGCCGGAGCCGCAATGACGTCGCTCTCGCGCATGCGTGAGGGAGCCACCACTAACAGCATGCCCAGTGCGCCTGCACGCCGCTGTCTACAGTGCATGCGCCGTAGACATCGGTGCCAGTCTTTTGCAAATATCTCCTAAACCGTGTAGGTTTAGGAGATATTTGTTGCACCTACAGGTAAGCCTTAATCTAGGCTTACCTGTAGGTAAAAGTGGTCCCAGAGGGTTTACAACCACTTTAAGTTGGTGACAGGGTCTCTTTAAGGGCTTTCCTAGCATGGTTCTATTGCACAATGCATACATGGAAAACGTGTTTGTTGGCAATGTGCGCTAAAGCATGCAAAAATGCCCACATATGGGTGTGATTGGGGCTTTAGCAAGGTGAATTTTTGCTTTGATGGGCCTGCAGGGGAATGTTTTCCCTTATTATAGGTTATGTGAAGTAACGATGGGAGTGGTAACTCTCACTAATGGGACTTGTATAACAGGGAAGCTGCATGTCATATCCCGTATACATTTATATGTGTCTTATGCCAAGATGTGGATTTTGAAATTGCTCGAACACCTTGAAAAATAAGGAAATGACGAACGTTTCTGGCTTATTATGAGGCACGGCAGCAACAACTAATGATATGTGAAGCGTCATAACCCGTAGCGACCAGATGTCACTTTAGTGTAGTCGGATCAGTGAAAGCCCATGTACTGTGCCAGGCAACTAGCATTTTTATGAGGTTAGTGATGTGACCATCTAGGCCAGGGATATGCAATTAGTGGACCTCCCGCTGTTGCAAAACTACAAGTCCCATCGTGCCTCTGGTTTTGGGTATCATGCTTGTGGCTTTCAGAGTCTTGCTATGCCTCATGGGACTTGTAGTTCTGCAACAGCTGGAGGTCCGCTAATTGCATATCCCTGATCTAGTATATAGATAAGGGATTGTGACTTTTTCCGACCTTTGTTTGGTAGGCCAGTTGCCCAAGGATGTAATAATTTACTAAAGTGTTTATACTTAGGATGTTGTTCACAGAAAGATTCTGGGTAAAATGTTCTATAAAGACCTTGCGTAACACGCGCATATATGTGCATAAAGGTGCTTAAGCATATACAGTGGCTTGCAAAAGTATTCAAACCCCCCCCCCCCCTTTGGCTTTTTACCTATTTTGTTACATTACAGCCTTTAGGTCAATGTTTTTTTAATCTGAATTATATGTGATGGATCAGAACGCAATAGTCTAAGTTGGTGAAGTAAAATTAGAAAAATATATACTATACAGGACACCGGGAATGTGTCCTGGGTGGCAGGTACATTCCCCCAATACATTCCCGCCAATGCTTTAGAGAACATTGATAGAGTTTCATCTGGGGCAGATGGTCCACCAGCTAGTCCACCAGCTAAGGGGATCCCTGGGGGGCGGGGGGGCCCACTCTTATGCAGGTCGTGGCTGGGAAGAACATAGAGGAAGCCTTCCCTCTGCAGGTTTTGACCGAGGAGGATGAAGGAGAAAGTTCCTCTCGTCTTGCCCACCCTGATCTCGAGGTGTCACGGGGTGCTTTTCCTTCTCCTTTGTTATCTCTCGCCCTGACTAGTGTAACTCCCTCCTCAATGGCCTACCTCTCCACAAGTTATCCCCTCTTCAGTCTATCATGAATGCTGCTGCCAGACTCCTCCACCTTACCAACCGTTCAGTGTCCGCCACTCCTCTCTACCAATCTCTCCACTGGCTTCCCATTGACCAATTAATTCAATTCAAAACACTAACAATAACATACAAAGTCATTAACAACTTTACCCCGAGCTACATCACCAATCTTGTCTCCAAATATCACCCAAACTGTCCTCTCCTCTCAAGACCTCCTGCTCTCTAGCTCCCTTGTCTCCTCCTCCCATGCTCATCTCCAGGACTTCTCCAGAGCCTCTCCCATCTTCTGGAACTCACCCCAGTCTGTTTGGTTACCTTCTACTCTGTCCACTTTTAGGAGATCCCGGAAAACTCATCTCTTCAGGGAGGCCTATCCTGCCTTCAGCTAACAACTGAATCTTCTACTTCCCTCATCCGTTCATCCCTCACAGTTACTACTATACCTTTTGTTATACCAGCCCCTCCCTATTAGATTGTAAGCTTGCAGGAGCAGGGCCCTCCTAACCCTCTTGTATTGAATTGTATTGTCTCCCTTTATATTGTAAAGCACTGAGTAAACTGTTGGGGCTATATAAATCTTGTATAATAATTCAGGGCTACTCGGCCACACTTGCATACGTATGAAATTAGGACCTGTGGCTGTGTTTGATACAACCACTGCATCCTCATAGAGCAGGGCTCTCCAGCTGTTGCGGAACTACACATCCCATGAGGCATTGTAAAACTCTGACATTCACAGACATGACTAAGCATGATGGGAATTGTAGTTCCTGAACAACTGGAGGGCCATAGTTTGGAGACCCCTGTCATAGAGTAACAGACAGCTCCAGCCACAAAAAAACTGTTTCATTCACACTGTATGGGTCAGACAACCCATATGAATGGGCCTTTAATTTTTTTTAAATTATTTTAAAAAAAAAAAAAAAAAATATATATATATATATAATATATAATATATATATATATAAATATATATATATAAAATTTTTATTTTTTTTACAATTAGTAATTTCATTACATTACCCCTGACATTTCACCTTTGAGACAGAGAAATGATTTAAAGGGCACACATTCTCATAAGGACTGAGGCTCCTGTTCATTCATAAACTGAAGTATAGTAAACCCAGTTTACAATGCTCAGTTATCAGTGAACACAGCGTGATCATTACCGATTACCACTGTATCCATTTAGAAAAGGAAGGGGCCAGTAAATTACATCTTTACCAGCCCCTTCCATTGCTCTCCATTCTGACACATCCTCTGTGTACTCGTAGAAGCCGGGGGGGGGACAGATAAGGCAGCAGAGCTGTGGGAGGGGGGCACACGGGGGAGATGTTAGCAGAACAGGGAGGGGGGAGTGTTGTGGAGGGGGGCAGTTACAGAATAATGCCCTGTGTCTGTGTCTCTCCCTGCAGCAGCTAAAACCCAGCGGGGAGGAGAGAAACTGGCTTTCAGCTGCTGCAGAGAGCCACACAAGGCATCCTTTTGTAATTGTCCCCCACCCACCGATTTCCCCCTGCTGTCGGGTGCTCCTTTGTGCTGGGCCCCCTATGGGAGGACTGGGGGGTACCCCCCAATCGGCAGCCCTGCCAGGATGTGCCTGGCAAGATCTCCATGGGACTCTTTAGGACTAGTTCATATCTGAAAGCGCATCAAGATGCAACATGCAGAAGTAAGCATGCAGTACTTTTTTAGCACACGGGTGTGAACAGAGACTTAGCCTCGGGTTCACACCAGAGGCGGCACGACTTTGGCAGGTCGCCTCACCGAGGCGACCTGCACACGACTGCCCGGGCGACTTGCGAAACGGACTTCTGTATAGAAGTCTATGCAAGTCGCCCCCAAAGTCGTACAGGAAACTTTTCTAAATCGGTCCGTCGCTCGATTAGAATGGTTCCATTGTACTGAACGGGACGCTACTTGTCAGGCGACCTAGGTCACCTGACAAGTCGTCCCTAGTGTGAACCGAGCTTTATACGAAAGTTACATGTTTAAAAAATTGAAAACAATTATTTAAATTTTATTAATATGTTAAAAGCGTCCGCCTTTTCAGAAAAAAGTGTTTTTTTTTTTCTTCCACAAATGGTGTTATTCACTTTCAAGAAAGCTACAAGAAAATATGACTACTACAGGAAAGTCAATTCTTTAGCACAGATCCCCCTCACTCCTGCCACATTATAGCCCTCTCCTTCTTTTTAGGAGTGTCTAATTACTGCCTGTGCCGGCCCAGCTCCTCTGCCCCTCCCTACATAATCTCTCTCTCTCTCTCTCTCTCTCTCTCTCTCTCTCTCTCTCTCTCTCTCTTCTCTCTCTTCTCTCTCTCTCTCTCTCTCTCTTCTCTCTCTCTCTCTCTCTCTCTCTCTCTCTCTCTCTCTCTCTCTCTCTCTCTCTCTCTCTCTCTCTCTCTCTCTCTCTCTCTCTCTCTCTCTCTCTCTCTCTCTCCTCTGACATCACATCCAATGATGTCGGCTCCCAGCAGCAACCTCTGGGCTTTTACATGTCTACACATGGAGGGGT